>NC_133754.1:180134787-180434787 GCF_036562045.2 Rhinolophus sinicus
TGAGCCACAGGCAATCCGGGCCCGGGGGTGGGGGTGGGAGTGGGGGTGGGGGTGGAGGCTGACTGGCAGGCTCAGGCCCTCCGCAGGAGGCACCAGCTTCCCACATGCCAAGCTCGCCGCACCTGAGAATGACTTCCCCAAGGGAATCATGGAACAGCTGTTTTGAAAAATATGAATAAAAAAAATTCTAAATACGTGTGCACCTAAAAAGAGTGTTTCAAAATACTTGAAGCAAAGACTGACAGGACTAAAGGGAGCAAGAGACAAATCCATGAACACAACTGAAGACTTAGCACACCCCTCTCTCAGTAACTGATGGAATAGACAAAAAAACAAAAAATAAAAAAATCAGAAAACAAACGATTTGAACAATACTTTCTACCAACTTGATCTAATTAGCATTTATAAAATGCTCTCCCTAACGAGAGCAGAATATATCTTCTTTTCAAGAGCACTGAAATATTTACCAAGGTAGACTACAGGCTGGGTCACAAAACAAGTCTAAATAAATAGCAGAGGACTGAAATCATTCAGAGTATTATCTGACCATAATGGTATGAAACTAGAAATCCAAGATATTGAGAAAATTCCCCAAACATTTGAAAATTAACCACACTTGTAAATGGCCTGTGTGTGCTGGCTTTTCAGTTCCCGCCTCTCAGCTCACTCCCACCTTTTTCTATTCTGCTTTGTGATGCTGCACCTGGGACTCTGCAAACCACATTTCTGTTCATCCAGCTGGTTCCATTTTCATCTCTGCCAACAGAGGAAGCTCGAGGGAGACTGGTAGGCAGGAGGAGGGAGAAAAACACTGGTTCCTTCCTGTCAGCTTCCTGTTTCTGTGAGCAGGGCCGCTTCTAATTTCTTCTTGAAGCAGCAGGTGCATTCACTTTGCAGTTTTTCCAATCCCTGGGGCTGAATTCACTCCCTGCCCTATCCCCGCACACAAGTGCCCACTGTACAGCGTCCCCCCAGAAGTCTGAGTGTCAGATCTGGGGGGCTCCTAGTCTTGATTCCTACGTTGAATAATGATCACTTTTTCACTTAGTTTCCTTAGTCCTAGGGTTGGAAGCTGCTTCCTGAAGTTGATACCTGTGTGATATCTTTTAACTGTGTCAGTGCTGAATTAAAACTTTACACCAGAACATAAATTCTCATTCAAATAACTTGGATGGTTCCTTTCTCCTTATTGGACCACGGCCCTTACTGCGGGTCAGATTTTCTGTTTCTTTTTGTGTACGTATTTGCTATAGTCATTGCTCTTCATTCTTTCTTACCTCTTTACATCTTCCATACTCCATCTAGAATTTTCTTTCACCTGAAAGATGCTCTTTAGTACTTGCTTTAGGTGCAAGTCTGTTGGTGACTAATTCTTTCCTTTTGTTTTATTGATTTTCTTTAGTTCTACTACCATTCTGTATCTACATACAGATTTTTAAATGTATACTGTTTGGAATTGTAAGGATTCTTATTACCTGTGATTTGACAGCTTTCATCAGTTTGGAAAATTCTCAGCCATTTTCTCTTCAATGATTGCTCCTGTCTCATTTGTTTCATTTCCTTCTGTGCCCCCAATGACACATGACCGAACATCTTAAAGTATCTTGTATGCCTTTTATCATTTCTTTTCCATATTTCATTCTGCCCTTTCTTCCATTTCACTGATTCTCTCTTTAGTTCTAATCTGCTGTTAAACTCATACATTGTTTTTATAAACAGCTTTACTGAAGCATAACAGATGAACAAGAAACTGCATATGTTTAAAGTGCGCAATTTGAAGAATTATGGTGAAACCAGCACAACACTGAAAATAGCCAAACGTTTTCTTGTGCCTTTTGTAATCTACTGCATTCTGAGCTTCAACTATTACATTTTTCAGTTCTAAAATTCTCATTTGATTCCTTTTCAAAATTGCTCTTTTATTATAGTTTCCGAATCTCGCCTGAAATTTTCAGTTTTGCTTTTATATCTTAAACATAGGAAGGACAGTACTAGCTAAGCCTCCTAACAGCTCTTCCTGCTTCTGTTCTTACAGAACATTCCCCACACAGAGCCAGAGTAAGCCATTTAAAACAAAACTTCTCACAACACTTCTCTGCTTAGAGCCTTCCCTGCCTCCCTTCTGTCCATCACTATTCTTCCACAGCCCACTAGGCAGCCACACTGGCCTTTGTGCTTTTCTCTGAACAGACCAAGCTTTTTCTGCCTCAGAGCTTTTCTATTTGCTATTTCTTCTGTCTGGAATATTGCTTCCGCAAACATTCTCATTGCTGGCCCCTTCTCATTATTCAGAGCTTTTGCTCAAGTACAATTCAAGTCCGCCCTAACAACCTCCATATTTAACAGCCCTCTCCTCCCTGCTCTGTCTTTCACCCTCTTTATTTTCTTCATAACATTTATGACTATTTATCACTCCTTACTGCGTCTAGTTACAAGCTCCATGGGAGGGGAATTTTGCCTATCTTGCTCATTGCCACATCCCAGCACCTACAACGGTGCCTATAGGTACACAAATGCTTGAAGGAATGCATGAAAAAACACATGCCTGCTTCCCACGTAGAGGACTACTGCATCAACACTTATAGAACTCAGCAGCAACTGCTCCTGAACGCTCACTCAGTACAGGTCCTCAGCTAGGGGTGTTCTCAGACAAGACCTTGGCCAAAGGAGCCCCAAGATCTGTGTGTTACGACCAAGCTGGGCAAGTCCTGCAGGGACCCAGTATCTGCTACGAAAGGGGCCGGGGAGCCTGGAGGCCAATACGACAGTGGCAGAACCGCTATCCTCCACATCCAGTTACACCCAGGAAACAACGGGAGCAGCGTGTGATGAAAGCACCAAGTTCTCAGAAGGGACAGGGTAGCAATCCAGGAGGTTGTTTCCTCATTTGTCTACATGGTCCCTGATATAAACAAAGTCCTTACGACCTGTGGAGGCCTTGCTTCACGAGTCTCACTGGGCACATCAACAGTGGTGCTAAGGCACCATTCCTTCAGGCAGCTGTTGACGACAACACAGGGACGGCTGGGCCTGTGTGGTGGAGTGAAAAGCCAGACCAGCACCACCTCTAATAACTACTCGGACAAATTACTTATACTTGGAACCTCAATGACATTAATTGCAAAATGAGCATAATTCTTCCTACCATCTTGGATTACTGAAAGCACTTAATGAGGTGACAATTTCTAGCAAATGCTGACAGAACTATTGAACAAATGCTAGTTCCACTCCCTCTCCAAGTAAAAGACCTGACACTCTTGTGAAACTCTGAATCAGTTAGATAAATATAATACCTTTAGCTTCTTTAATTCAAGTTGGTGATGTTGTAAAGAATGTTCACATTCATTCTTACTTTCTTTAAGGGCTGTGTTTTCTTGCTCCAGCTCTCTCTGCAAATTGAGAAAAGCATATATACCATGAAAGGATCCTTACCATATTTCCTCTGGGCACCATTCTCTCTCTCTCTCTGTCATGGAACCTTTCAAAATGCCCCCCTCCCTCTTGGTCACTGCATGGTTGGGAGATGAGAATGGGGTTGGGGAGAACCACCTGACGAACTTCCACAAGAAGAAATCAGCACCTGATT
This sequence comes from Rhinolophus sinicus, assembly GCF_036562045.2. Classification (NCBI taxonomy): domain Eukaryota; kingdom Metazoa; phylum Chordata; class Mammalia; order Chiroptera; family Rhinolophidae; genus Rhinolophus; species Rhinolophus sinicus. Next base: position 180,138,374 of record NC_133754.1, read on the forward strand.
CTGAAGACTGTGGCACAGGGAGAGACCAGGGAAAGGGAGGAGCCATTAGGGAAGAACAATAGAAATTTTAGACAGACAGTGGGAAGAAGCTGATGGGACTGGTCATGAAGTCCCTGTGCAGCCCAAGGAAAAAGAAAAGCCACCTGTTTGGGGTTTTTCTAAAAAGAAGCTTTTTTACATCTAGTCTCTTGAGCAGGTGTCTTGTTGGAATGATAAAAACTGCTCCAAAAAGTGGTTCCTAGTGCAGAAGGGGGCTGGTCTTCTTGTCAAACTCCTTGGCAGCCCAGCTACGCATGAACCTAGTGCTCACCAGCCAGCCCCATTCCTTCCCTCACTCACCACCTCATGCGCTGCAGCTGCCTGGTCGGCCGCCCGAGCTCTCTCGAGGGCAGCGAGCTGGGCCTCCAGTGTGTGGACGCGCGCCGTGCACTGCTGCTGCAGAGCAAGGGCCTGCTGCTGTGCTCGGTCGCTCTCCTTGTCTGCAGCGGCCTGCGGGGGTACCAGAGGACAGCATTCATGCTGACAGCAGGGGTCTTATTCTGTTTCTCAATGATCCAAAGATAGGTGTCCGATAGGAAAACTCTTTCCTGACCTTCCCCAGACTGGGCGCTGCTGAGGTCCCCGCCTGCAGGCTCTGCCTATTGCTCTGGGCCCTGGCCTGCTCAGGAGCTGGAGTCTGGGATTGGTTGTGGTGCTGGGGGTACAGCTCTGCGCACCAGCCCTCCTTCACCCTACTCCGTGCTGCCCTCTATGGCCAGGGCCTTCCCCTGGGAGGCAGCATAACACAATGATGAAAAATAGGGCTTTGACCTGAGAAGGATGCGGGTTCTGCCATTTACCAGCTGGGAGACCGTGGCCTAGTGACCCGGTCTTTCTGAGCCTTCTTCCTCTAGAGAATAAGGATAACACGACATACCTCTTGGGTCTGCTGCAAGGACTAAATGAAAACACATACAGACTACTCACTTAGCACAGTGCCTGGGACATGGCAAACATGCAAGGAATGCCATTTCGATTTCTCTGGTTTCTCACTCAACACCCCTCTTGAGGCTGTGATGACTGGCCAAGCCATTGCCATCTTCTCCCCACAGCCGGGTGCAAGCTGAGGTTTGACTGCCAGTGGAGCTGTCACCTCTAACAGTCCCTCAATGAGGCTGGGCCCTGCGGCCAGCTGGCAGGTGGGAATCGGCCCGTCACTACATCCCTGGGTAACTCAGACCCTCCTGCAGGTCCTAACCCCTCTACCCGCAGCTGCTCACAGCCAGCACAGCAACAGTATCTGAAGTCAGGTCCAGGTCACATTCCAGAAGTTGGGAGTGAGTTTGCACATCTCCGAAGGCACAGAGGGAAAGCCTCAGGAGCCTAGAACACAGATCCACAAACAGCACTTACAAGCGCCTGAATCTGAGCTTCCTGAGCTGTCACCACCTCATTGCTCTGCCGCAGCTTCTCCTCAGAGGCACGCAGGTTCTGCTCTAGCTCTTTCACCTGTGGGGAAACAGAAGCATTCTTTCTTTCCATAGAAGCCGAAAAGTAAAAACAAAGGGCTTTAAAAACCCATTTAAATCATGAATCAGGTACATTACAGAAAATTTTAAATTAGAAAAAGATGTCCATAAGTCTACCATTATAAAACACTATCATTCTAATGGATTTTCTTCCAGCCTATTTCTATGACTTTTTAAAAATAACTTTGTATACAATTCTAACAAAATTTTGTATTTTTCTTCCTCACTCAAGTTTCCTTCTGTGTTTCCATGTAGTCTTCAGACCTTAGATTTTCTCAAAGAATGTTTCAGAATTTATTGCACCACTGCCTAATGTGCTGGCATTTAAGTTGTTTTCCGTTTTCCCATCAAAAATAACACAGCAATTAACATCACTATGCAAAAGTTTTTGACCTTGTTTGAACCACTTCCTTAGGATAGATTCCCAGAGGTAGGATTACTGCTATGACACAAACTGGTTTCCTTCATTCCACAAATATCGACCAAGTCTGGCTATGTACCTAGCCCTGCACTAGGACACGAAGCTGGCCCAGGGGACAAGATGACAACATATTGTCCAGCACTTAGCTAGACGTGACTCTCCAGTCAGGCATTTTTATCTGACTCAAGCTATTTTTGCCATTTTCTCCGATAAAGTCCTCTTGTTTGTGGAATAAGGTCTGCCCTTGGGGAACTTTATTATTAAGACATAAGCACAAAGAAGGTTGCAGCTTTGTCAAGGACAGGTAGGTACCCAATGACAGAGGATGTTTTTAGGTCTCATGGTTCTTCAGATACATTCACATCACATGATTTAACTAAAACAACCCCATCAGAACAGTGGGAGTGCTTCCATAGAGGAGACCGGTACTGTTACTTGTCCATGACCATCAATTTTATTAGTGGTAGAGTAAGGACTGAAACCTAAATTTTTAAACTTCTGGGTTCAGAAAATATCTACCCAAGTCCCAGTTAGAAGTAAAACTCCAGAAAGATTTCAGATCCTCAAAAAGGGGAAGCACAGAGTTACCGTATGACCTGGCATTCCACTCCTAGGTATACACCTAAGAGAAATGAAAGTGTGAACTCACACAAAACCATGTTCATTGTGCCACATTAATATTCAAGCAGCATTATTCACAATAGCCAAAAGGTAGAAACAACCCAAATGTCCATCAACAAATGAAAGGATAAACAAAACGTGGTATATATATACAATGGAACAAAATCCTGACACATGCTACAACATGGATAAACCTTGAGGACATTATGCTAAGTGAAATAAGCCAGTCACAAAAGGACGAAATAGTGCATGATTCCACTAATGCGAGGTATAGAGAAAGAAAGTAGAATGGCCATTGCTAGGGGCTGGGGGGAGGAGAGGATGGGGAGTCATTGTTTCAATGGATACAGAATTTCAGTCTGAGAAGATAAAAAAGTTCTGAAGATAGATGGTGGTGATGGTTGCACAACAACGTGAATGTATTTAATGCCACAGAATTGTACACCTAGAAACGATTAAAATGGTAAATTTTATGTTATGTATATTTTACCACAATAAAAAAACGGATATTCAGAAATAGAATGGAATTATAATAAAACAAAGTTGTATTTAGAGAAAAAAAACCTTAAAATATATTTATCAGAAAATAAGATTTTTCAAATGAGCTAAATCTGCTACGGTCTGCAAGTCTGTGTTGCCCCCCAAATTCATAGAAACCCTAATGCCTGATGTGATGGTAACAGAATATAGGGCCTTTAGAAGGTGCGTAGGTCATAGGGGTAGAGCCCTCAGGAACGGGATGAGTGCTGCTGTTAAAGCGGCCCACAGAGATCCTTTGCTCCTTCCACGGCTTCACATTCATTAAACTGGCCACAAGATGAAAGGCTGGGAAATGCCGGATACGGGAACCCTCGTGCATGCTGGGGGAGTAGGGCCAGGTGCAGCCCTGCTGAGAACATCTGCGTCCTATTTAGGCCTGTTAGGTCCTAGGCATCTCTCTCCTCCTCAAGGCGACAGTGACAAGGAGGTTAGCTGCAAAGTCATCTGTGGTGACAGGAAGAAGGCAACCAGGATATCTACCATCTAGTAGATAACTGCAAAGGAGGGCAGGTAAGTACAATGAAGTAGACACAGAAGATGGAGCGGTGGAGAGTAACAGGGAAGACACATGCACACCTGTATCATTTACATAATACACACACACACAAAACAATGCCATCTATTTTAGGATAACCCTACAATGGAAGGATCTCTATTAACCACGTTAGAATGGTTTCCTATGGGAGGAAGAGGAATGGGGATAAAAGGGAATAACAAACAAGAGGACAACTTTGTGTAGAAAAATGATGGTGATATGGCAAGGATGAAGAAAATGAATAATCCAACCCTAGATAATAAGATCTAAAAAGTACTCCCTTTGAAAGAAAACCTCTGACGCAAGGACCCTGGGCCACAACCATGCCATCCAAGCAGGTTACCACCCAGACGTCGCTGTCACTGGGAGTGAGGTCAGTACCCGAGTTTCCAGGATGTCCGTGGCCTTGGCCTGGCTGCTTCTGGCTGCCAAGAGCTGCTGTCTGGTATCCTCCAAATTCTGCTCAGCAACTGTTTTCTGTAAATTGAAAGAAAAGAAAATAGTCATTTCTCCATTGAATAAATATTTACTGGCATCTACAGCATACTATGATTTGCGTAAGGCTTAAGGGACACAAATACATTAAAAAGACAGCTAGTTAAAATGACCGATCATAAAGGATTCACAGGTAAGTTTGACACAGTCCTTTTACCTTGAGGCTAGGACAAAAGACTAACAAAAAAATTATATAATACAGTGCAGTGGTGCCCAGAAAGAAGGAGCAAAAGCAGGAGATACGGCCTCAGGCACGTGAGAGGCTTCATAATCAATAGGTGGCCAGGGGCAAGGGGAGCACACAGGCAGAGGGATGCCCAGTGAAGGTGTTAAACAGCCTGGGACATCGGGGAGCTACAACTTGCCAAAAGCTAAAGTGATAGTGGGGTCAGGTCAACAAGACTAGAAAGTCAGGTAAAAGGACCAGATCATGCGCTTTTTACGCTGCAGAAAGAAGCCTGAATTTAATTCCATAGGCAATATTTTTTGAAGAGGGGTTGTCTAAACACTGGCATTACAACTTACTTGGGGGAGTGGTTGTTCAACTTGAGGCCTTACTCCAGGCCTATTGAAATCAGAATTTCTGAGGGTAGGGCTAGAGTTCGTATGTACTTTAAACAAACTCCCCAAGTAACTCCAATGCACACTAAACTTTGTAATAATGTTGATGCACAATAATAATCTGTGTGTTATTAATAGTGGAAATATACTGAGACCCTACTAGGTGCTAGGCGTCATTCTAAGTATTTCACATATCGTAACTCATTTAATCCTAATAACAATTATATGCATTTGACACAATTATTAACCCTATTTTACAGAGGAAAAAATAAACACAGAGACTACATAACTTGCTCTAAGTCACAAACTAGTAAAAGAAGAGGTGAGATACAACCTAGGTAGTCTGGTTCTAGAAATCAATTAATACCGTAGAGCCCACATTATACTCATGGCAGATTGTAGGGGATTTGTAGAAGATCTTTAAGTTTAGGAAGATTAGCTTGGCAGTGAGTGTGGAGGTGTCAGAGGGCGAAGGAGGACAGACTGATGCTGGGTAGGCCAGTCTGGAGACTTCTAATATGGACTAGGCTAGAGTTTCTGGAAGCCGTAAAGTATAACAGCGGCAGTGGAGACAGAGATATTTAGTTGAAACTAGCTAACGACAGTGAGGATCTAATCCAGGCCCAACCAAGGCCTTGGCTTTGTCACCTTTGTCACACTGAGGCCAATCATTGGTTTACCAAGAGGAGGAACAACAAAATGTGGGCAGACAATGAGCTCAGACCTGATGAGAAAGCAAGTCCAGCAATACCACTGGGCGAAAGGTCAGTCTGCTCAATAGCCTCCCTCAGCAAAGGAGACTGCACTTGCTGCCCAAGGCAATTCTTGCTCAAGCCAAAGGCAGATGGTAACTATTTTCCTTGGCCAATTCAAAGTGGAAAAGGTCGGAGGAGAACAGAGCAGCAAGACAAGACAGCCCCAGTGAAGTAAATCACCAGGTGGGGTTCATTGGTGACCAGGATGCCATTCGTTCATACGCATCTCTGAACAAGGCTTTCCCTTTCCCTGAGGAAAACATGTCACATACAGGCGACAGGAGGCTGTTTCAGTTGTAAGCAGGACAATCAGAAGTCTGAGGGAGTGCTCTTCTCACCACGCTTTTTGCAGCCTCTCTGGCTCTGAAACTCTAGGATTTTATGAGATCTCCTTCTCCAAGCTGCCTTCGCAGCACTGATTGGCCCAAAGAGAGCTCGTTACCTCTCTCAGGAGTTCCTGCACATGTTCTTCTCCTGATAAGTTCTGTTCCAGTCTCTTCTCTAAGGATGCGACTTTCTCTTGCAAATTTGTGATGAGTTTTTCTTTCTCTTCAGTTTCAGCAGTGAGCTGCAGGGAAAGCAGAGATTACATTACACTAAAAACTGTCTCTCCCTCCCTTCCTGTCTCCTCTAGGATCATCGTGTTTGCCTGACATTGTTCTCAACTGCATCCTAGAAGAACATGCAGCCAGGAAATCTTCCCTGAAAATGGGACACAGAAGATAAAAAATTAGAATCTAGCACTGAGACATCTAGTTCAGACCTAGTACAGCAAGAAGAAAATGCTTGCCCTAATTTAAGCAACTGACAATGTGGGAAGGAACCATGCTATTACCTCTGTGGAATCGAGCCAGAACCCTGGGAAGAGGCTCCTCCTCTCTAAAACAACTAGACTGGATTGTGACGAACCAAAGGAATGCTTCTCCTCCCACTCTCATTAAGCATGTGTTTAATCCTATTCATCCAGTCCAACAGGATCTATGTCTTTACCCTAGATGCCCAAATCCAGCAGAGGTAACCTCACTCAAGAAACTGTCAGCTAGCCCTACAATGACCTTTGGAACAATGCTCTTGGAACCGGAAATGTGGGCTGGATGAAGCAGTAACAGTGACAATGTAGCTGCCTTAACGCTGAACAGAGAACTTTTAAAACAAATGATGGTGGCTCTATAGCTCAGGGGTTAAAGCACTGGTCTTGTAAAACAAGTGATGGTATACACTCTGGCTCACAGCACAGGGACAACAGAGCTGCTGTGCACCTCATACCTTAGCCCCAAACCCACAGCTGCTCACTTATTGACTTGAGTCTATGTCTTTAGCTATGATGGTAGTGGTCGGTTGGGATGGGATAAATGGTAACATTATGCAAGGCAGGGAACACAGACGGGAGAGGGAGTTTGACAGGAAGGAAAAACAAAGTTTTGGCCATGTTGACCCACTTTTGTGGGTCTCTTACTAATAATATTAATAATAGTGATAGCAATAATTATAATCCCATGGTATAGCAGCAACAGCAGCTATAGTTTGCAGAGTATGTGTAAGCACTTCCCGTTTTCTCTAGTCCTTACAACCACCCTTCACCACGTTCATTTACAATGAAACTGAAGTTGAGGGTCTAGTCCAAAGGTATCTATCTAGCCCCCAAATCTATCACACACCTTAGTGATAGATTAAGGATTCAAACCCAGGTTTTCTGGATCAAAGCCTGTACTTGTTCTACAACACATCAACCTGAACTTGAAAGATATAGGCGACCCTTTTCAGTGAAAACCAAAAGAACCAACTAATCTTATACAAGTCACTGTCAGGCAGAGTTAGGGACAGAAGAAGAATCAGTCAATTTCCATGTAGTCGCCTTGTGTACCACATCCCACATGGAGTCCTCCTCTCCACTCTGGTGGCTTTACTTCAGGCCCTCAGCACCTAATGTGTTACAGCTGACATCACACTTAATGGTGAGAAAACTCAAAAGCTTTTACACTAAGATCAGGTACAAGGCAAGGATGTCCCTTCTTACCATTCCTTTTCAATGTTGTACTAGAAGTCCTTGCTAATGCAATAAGGCAAGAAAAGGAAATAAAAGGTATATAGAAATGCAATAAGCCAAGAAAAAGAAATAAAAGGAAAGCATAAAAGCTGTCTTTGTCTGCAGATGAGATGATCGTCTATGTAGAAAATCCAAATGAGCTGACAAAAATCTCCCAGACCTAATAAGTAATTACAGCAAGGTTGCAGGGCACAAGGTTAATATACAAAAGTCAGTTGCTTTCCTATATACCAACAATCAACAAATGGAATTTGAAATTAAGGCCCAACCCACCACTACCATCAATTTACATTAAGACCCTCAAAAATGAAATGAGTAGGTATAAATCTAACAAAATATGTTCAATATCCATATGAGGAAAACTACAAAACTTTGATAAATGAAATTAAAAAAATAAATAAATGGAAAGATATCCTTGCTTATGGATAGGAAGACTCAATACGTCAAGATGTCAGTCCCTCCCAACTTGCTCTATAGATTTAATGCAATCCCAATAAAAATCCCAGCAAGTAGTTTATGGATATCGACAAACTGATTCTGAAGTTTATATGAAGAAGCACCCAGAATAGCCAACACAATAATGAAGGAGAAGAACAAAGTCAAAGGATTGATGCTATCCAACTTCAAGACTTACTATAAAGTTACAGTAATCAAGACAATGTGGCGCTGGCAAAAGAACAGACAAATAGATCAATGGGATTGAATAGAGAGCGCAGAAACAGATCCCCTAAATAGAGGCAATTCTCCTTTGATAAAGGAGCAAAGGCAATACAATAGAGCAAAGATAGCTTCTTCAACAAATGGTGCTGTAACAACTAGCCATCCATGTGCAAAAATAATGAATCCATGTGCAAAAAAAAATGAATCTAGATACAGACTTTACACATCTCATAAATTTTAACTCAAAATGGACCATAGACCTAAATGTAAAACTAAAAACTGAAATTCTGCAAAGACACCATAGGAGAAAACCTAGATTACCTTGAGTATGATAATGACTTGTTAAACATAACACCAAAGACACGATCCGTGAAACAAATAATTGATAACCTGCATTTCATCAAAATTAGAAATGTCTGCTCTGCATAAGATGATGCTAAGAGAATGAGAAGACAAGCTACAGACTAGGAGAAAATATTTGCAAAAGACACATTTGATAAGGGACTGTTGTCCAAAATATAAAAGAAATTCTTAAAACTCAACAATAAGAAAACAACCCAACAGAATAAAGAAAAAAAAAGGTATAGAATTAGAAAAAAAGAAACAAAAACTGTCATTATTCAGATGATATGATTATTATTTAAAAAACTCTAAGACCCTATAGCTTAATAAGGAGTTAAATTGTGCAAAAACCCCCCCAAAAACCAGTATATAAAAATAATAGTATGTTATATGCCAACAACAAATACAAAAAGTAATTTTTAAAATGACACAATTAAGAATTGGTGTAAAAAAAAAAAAGCACGTAGGAATAAATTTAACAACAGATAAACTTTTATGGAGAAAAGACCCTTATTGAGTCATTAAAAAAAAATAGCAACACTGAATATCTGGAGAGAGAGAGACCATGTTTTTGGATAAGAAAACTCACATCATAAAACAATCAATGCTCCCCAAATGCATCTACAGATTCAATGCAATTCCAATTACCATCTCAACAGGTTTTTTGAGCTTGCCAAGCTGCTCTGTGGAGGATCAACAGGCCAAGACTATTCAAGATACTCCTGAAAAAGAACCAGGTGAGGAGACTTGTCTTATCAGACACCAGGACTTACCCTAATACCACGGTCAGTAAGGCAACGAATGCATCGTATTGTGCCTGCAGAAGCATACCCCCAAAGCCCAGGTGTGGTTCCACATAAGCATGGAAAACTGAATTGTGACAAAGCTGGCATTGCAGATCAGTTAGAACAGATTTGTCAATAAATGGTACCAAAACAATTTAAACAAATAGGATACAGATCCCTTTCCCACATCCAAATCTCATTTTAGGCATATTAAAGACTTGAACATAAAAGGCAAAAACTGTATAACTTTTGGATAATAACAGGAGAATAATGTTATGATCCTGAGTAAGGAAAGATTTCTTTAAAAGGACAAAAGCATAAGCTTCATGGAAAATAATAAATTCAACTGCACTAAAAATAAGAGCATATGTTCATCAGAGACACCATAAATAGTGTGAAGACAAGCCCAAAACAGAGAGAAGACATCTGCAACCCATGTAACTGACAAAGGAGTATGGTAGCCAGGACATATATAAAGAATTCTTGTAATTAATGAGAAAAAGACAGAAAATGTCATCGAAAATAGGCAAAAGATGTGAACCAGCACTTCACAGAACAGCATAAATGACTGATAAACACAGAACAAGATGCTCAACTTCATTAGTGATTTGGGGAAAGCAAATTAAATTCATGGTGAGATAATATTTCATACTTATCAGATTGGCAAAAATTAAAAGTATGACAATATGTCATGTTGGTAAGAAAGCAGAACCCAAACTCCTATACACTGATGTTGAGAGTGTGTAAAAATTACTACAGATACTATGGGAAAAAACTGGGCGTTACCTAATGAAATTGAAAAGTACCTATCTTTTGACTCAAACTTTTCACGTCTAAATTTACCCTAGAATAACTCTTGCACAGGTAGATGGAAGTTCATAGCAGCCTTATTTGCAAAAGGAAAAGGCCAGAAAAACTCTAATGCCCACTATCAATGGAATGGATAAATACATTCTAGTGTCTCCATACTGTACAGTTTAGAAAAGAATAAATGACAGCTGCATGTGTCCATGTGAATGCTTTTCAGGAATACAATGTTGAGCACAAAAAGCTAGTTTTTGAAGAAAACCTACAGCATGATTTCATTTACATAATGTTGACAAGCATGAGAAATGAAAGATACTGTTTAGGGATAAAATATGATGAAATTATAAAGCAACGCAAGGAACTGGAAAAATTTCTGGGTAGTGCTTACTAACAAAGTAAAAAGAGATGCGATAGTGAAGGGCACATGGGAAAATCAACGATGAACACACCGTTCTTTTTCTTAACCTGGCAGTTTGGCAGTTAGCTACATGGGGGCTCACTGCCTTATACTCTCTGCCTTCCTTATATTTTACGAATATTTTATATCTATTCAACATAAAAAAGAACAACAACAAAAAATGGACTGCAAACTCCTGATCTTCCTAATAAAACTGCCCTTCCACCAGCACCCCCTTAGCCTGGTGATTGGCAGTACCAGCCACTGAGTTAAGCCAGGAACCCAGAAATCATCCATTACACCTCCCTTTCTCTTGTTCACTTCCTATATCCATTCCATTAGCAAATGGCTCAGTCCCCTCACTATTCCTTAAATTTGTCTACTCCCCCCTTATCTTTCCCACCACTCTTGCCAAAGCCACCATCTTATGCCTGGACAACCCCAAGAGCTTCCTAACTGGAAATCCTTTCAATGTTCCCTCCTAAGAGCCAGAGATCCATTCTTCTCTCTTACTTTGTGTGCTACCCTTCCAGTTCCTTCTTCCAGGTCCTTGCATGTGCTAATCCTTTTATTGCCTCAGAGTTTCTATTCTTTGTTTCCCCAGCTTGAAATTCTTTACCATCATCCCTTTCCCTGCAGCCTCAGCAGGTATCGCAAGTGCTACTTCCTGGAGGTGATCAGAGACTCCAAGGCTAGATCAGATCTGATGCCCTCTTACAGGATCTCACAGCTTCCGTTAGTTTTCCTTCACAGCACATATAAAACAGTTTGTACTTCCATATTTATGTGATTATCGATTAACGTCTGATTTCCTCTCTAGACTATAAGTTCCACAAAGGCAAGGGCGGTATCTGTTTTGTTCACCATGGTATTTCTAAAACATAGGAAAGCTCAAATCATATTTTTAGAATGAATGAGGGAACTTGGTATACCCAGAGTGGACAATTTTTCCAATTATAAAATGGAGGGATGGTTCTAATTGACATCAAAGGGTCCCTCAAATCCCAAAATTTGTGTCTGTTGTTCCCTGCAGCCCCACCCCCAAATGTATTCTGTACCTTCTGCCTTCCCTCCCTCCTGCTGTCCTTACCATCCTTGAAATTCCAGTTCCCCCAGGAAGAGTTCCTTAACTCCTATGCTGGAAATGCACTCTCCGTATGGCATACCTTTTGAATTTGAAAACTCTTTTTGGGAATTGTTGACTTGTGAATTTTTTTTCTTGTGGTCACAGGAGATTTGAGTTCCATAACGAAATTGTAAGGGCCTCTGAAAGAAAATACTGTATGTGTCTAGATTTTCGGTTTGTTGAGGGTAGCGACCTTGTATCACAGTCATTTATTTGTGTCAGATCTATTTACTGAGTGCTCCTTGTTATGAGACAAAAAGCTCTGTAGAACAAGCATGAGTTTTGGAGTAAGACCTGGGTTAGAATCCAGTGCTATCACTGTATAACTTTGAATACGGTATATAACCTCTCTTAGTTTCCATTTAGGTATCTGAAGTATGCTAATAACTTAGCTGGAATGGGTATACAGACTTCCATTTACACAAATCTTACTGTCCTGTAATGATGCTATAAGCCTTCCTTGCACTTGAGATTAGTTATTCTGAAGGGATGAGGGTAGGGTTCATGGTACCTCCAGGAAAGCTAAATGTCCTGCAGTGCAAAGGACAATCACAGAATACAAATTGCTCGGATCAAAATGGTGATAAGAAACAAACCACTGAAAAACACTACAGTCAATAATATTTTTCATTATATTCTAAGAATTTAGCACATGCCCAGGAGGCCAACAAATGTACGTGGCCAAATAAAAAAGTGAATTGCAATGGTGAATTTTTGTGCTTTTGAATAAATCAGATTAGAGCCAGGTATGTCAAAGGTACAACGTGGGCCACATCAACCACGATTGTTACGTTTTCTTATGCTCAGGGTCCATCATGTAGTATTTTAACATACATTTGAGATCAAATGGTGTGCTTTGAGAATTCCCATCAGTACAATAGTGATCTCTTCTTTTAAGCAACCCTTGTTCAGCTGCATGGACACTTCCATCTGAATGCAGCCTGGCTAGACCAGGAACTGGGGCAATGTGACTGCATGAGAAACAAGTTTCAGTAGCCCTCCTGAGGCGGAAATTTCTAAGAGAATTAGTTCTCACCCCATTCATGAATCCTAGGAACCTGGGTCCACTCCTAGCACTCTGCTTACTTACCTTCTGCAGATCAATGGAAAGCTGCTGAATAAATGCTTGGAGCTCTTGTTCCTTTTGCTCCAGGGCTGTGATCTTATTTTCTGCACCTGTTTTTGAAGCTGTCATATGATCTCTTCATTGGAAGAAAGCAGACAATGAACAAATTTGGATATCTCATCTAAGACAGTCTTCCACAGGAAAAATACAGATGGTTCTTTGCATGTCAGGGCTGCAGACATTAGTCAAGTGAAGGTTATCATTGGAGAAGACTCCTTGGCTCTCTGAAGCAGAAGCCCAAAGAGAAAAACTCCACCCAGGTTTAAGCAAGAAATCCTGATCTGCCTTTGGCTCAGATACTAAAACAATGAATTGCTCAGTGGGGTTGGAGGGGTTCTGAGCTTAGGCAGGTGAAGGGTGTGGGGGCGTCCTGAGCCCTAGGCAGGTAAGGACAAGCCCAGAAGCCTTTGTCAGAGCTGAGATGGAAAGTGCTGCAATAAGCAATGGGGAAAAGTGGGGCGGGCCATAGCCAGGGTTACACGAACACGGCTTCTCAGGGGCCCCACAGACCAAGCAAGAACCTCTGTTCTTCCAGCGCTGAGTAGTGTCTCTGCAATTCTTCTAGCTTCTGCCTTAAGTCTGATGACATCTGATTGGAAGTTATCAACTCCTCCTGGGTGTGACTGAGTTCTCTGATTCGTGCCTCCAACTCTTGCTCCATTTTCCCCAGACTTTCTTCTTTTTTTAAAAGCTGATAATAAAGATAAAGTTTCATTGAGCCAATACTAAGAAACGTAATTTAAAAAAAACTATGGACCAATAAGAGAAACTTTTATAACATTTTTGTGAGCTTTTAAGTGGCCCAGTAGTTAAACAGAAATAAAAGAAAAAGAAACAGATTTCAAACAGAACTCTTCCACTTTAATAAACTGAAAAACATATGAATATGATTAATATCAAAGACTACTGAGACATGTTTATCAGCACTTACAGAGTGAAGACTAGCAACTCAGAATAGTTAATAACCTATTCAGCATTTAGCTACTAAAACAAAAATGCGCACCATGTGCTTTACTTTACTTAGTTCCTGCTGCTGGAACCCCTCTAATTCATCCATTTCATCTCGTCTTTGGAAAAGATTCAGACTCTGGTTCTTCATTTCCTGTAATTGAGCTGTCAGAAATCTTTTTTCCTATTTGGAAGAAGATGACATCAACTCAGGCAACTAAGGCATTAGAAATCATATTATGTAAGCCGAATTCTTAATAAAGAAAAATCTTAAGGAAATCTGTTGCCAGTAGACAATAATACACTGATAACAGGAAGCTGTACAGTAATATGACCAATATGGTATTATCTACAAATTCTTTAAGTTAAAAATAAATGTGTTTTAAATGATAGTTGTGAAGAAGGGGAATAAGAGCAACAATTACTTAACACTTTAAAGTCTTAAGTTTGATTAGCAATTCCAGATAAACATTTTACATGTCTATTCTCAGTGACAGACTCAACTGGCTAAACACGAATAACTGGAGTATGACTGAATGCCCTTAAAAAATTAGATGTGCTTAAGTATAATAGAACTGAGTTCAGTTAACAAGTTCAGGTAGCAAGTCAACAAAAAGTAGACATGACTGGTGTCAGCAGGTTACAATTTACTTAGCTTCCCGAGGTGGATTCTCATAAGAACAAACCCTGCTGTTGCAATTTCCAATTCTTGAATGAGAAGAAATTTAAAAAGTCTAAAAATAACATTTCCAAAAACCACAGTGGCTTCAAAGACCTATATAGGTGTGTCATTACTCTTTCCTGGTCTAAAATATTTCCCAACACTCCTTTGAAGGGTGAGGGGGAAAGTGAACAATCTCCTTAGTGAGCTAAAGTAGGTTTTATTTAGTTCAGTCCTATATGGATCCCCCTTTAACATAATTTTAAAAGATAAAAAAATAGTCCAATGAGAATTTCAACTACTATAATCGCAAGAGTGTAAGAAAACTTTAATATGACTCATACACCATATTTAAAAAGACCACTATTAACACCATGTTGGGAGCCTTTTTTTAGACACATGCTTCTTCGGGCGACAGACTGACTTTTCTATAATTTTTTCTTTTATAAACGTGTTAAAGAATTGTGATTTAATAATCAGATTTCTGCAGAACACACAAAGAAAGTTGCTGGTTTAACTTGGCGTTTTATCTCAAGAATGGAGCAAAAATAAAACTCAACTGTTTAATAAAATCAACAGTAAATATATTTTGCAACTGAATATATCAATCTAACAAATAATTTTTCTACCATGAAGAGTACTCAATGAAAACAAGGAATGAATGAGGTTGCTGCATATAATTTGGCCTGAAGGCGTTGACTACTGATTATTTTAAATTCAAATATGTTTCTAATTGTAGGTTTGAAATGTCATCTTCCTGTTCATGTCTGGGAGCCAGGAATACATTACATTAGGCACCTATTCAGGGTTAGACAAGCTATGGTGCTAGAATAATCAATTTTCCTCATCTGAGTCTAGCCAGGAGGTTCTCTTATCTCCTTAATGCTGAGTCTGGAGAAATGCCCTGTTTCCCCAAGGCCTCCTCAAAAATCTTCCTAATGTTACCAGAGTGTCAATCAGGGCCCTACCAGGAAACAGATGGCAGACTCGAATTAGGTATTTTGAGAAGAGTTTAAAAAAAGGACTTTTCAAAGTTCTGGGGCAGGGTAAGAAAACCCAAAAGAGAAAAGTAACAGTGCTAGTAACAGTTGGGCATGAAGGGGCAAAGAGATGAAGAGGTTACAAGAAACGCAGAGAGAGAAACTATGTCAAGAGGATAAACCAAAGAGAGAGAAACTATGTCAAGAGGATAAACTATGTCAAGAAACGCAGAGAGAGAAACTATGTCAAGAGGATAAAGCTGTGACCTTTGGCCATGGATACCACTACCTGAAGGGATCCCATATGGAGAAGGCTGGGGGAATAAACACCCTGAACACACTCTTCTTCCACACAGAGTTTTTTTTTCATGTTCCCCACTGGTGAAACTCAATCAGAAGCCAGCAGGCAATGGAGCCCTCCTGACGCAGGGCCTATCAGTGTTCAGGTACGCAGACAAAGGTAGGAGAGGGGTGAAAAGCACATATGTCCACGTATAGTGGGAGGGCATACCCACCAACAAAGGGGAGGACAAGAGCTTTTCAAGTCAGTGTTTGATTATCCAGTACCCTGCTTCCAAGAGGTGGTATAGCAATCAGTACACTGGAGAAACCATTTTCCAAGCCCCACCAAAGAGGCCAACATTCATAACAAAACAAAAATACAGATGAACTAACCTTTTCAAGATGATCCATTTTTTCTGACCATTCCTAAAACAACAAAAAAGTACAGTTTCCAGGGAAGAGTATCAGTAATATCGAGATTTTCAGAAAACAAAACAACCTACCCCCACCCCCAAAGCAACCCATCAACCAAACAAAATAGCAAATAAAAAAACCCCATAAAGTTAGCTCAATATTTTAAAAGCCAAGAGTCCTAAAGGAAGAAAATGAACTTAGTATAAAATTCTAGAACACCAACATAAGCCTGAAGATTTTTACTGAGCAGAGCACCCAAAGCTATTTCTGCTGTTCTGATACAGCTTTTCAGCTTATTCCTGAGTGTTTTTCCATGATTACTCTTATAATTTCTTGGGAGTGGGTATCTGGGACCAGCCAAGTTGGTGACTCTTCAGTTGATGTTTAGAAATTAATTTACTGAAAGGGAGGGTCTTCAGCAGCCCCTAATAATTACTTTGCTTCTTATCTTGATTTTACCAATATGTTTTATGCCATCTGGTATAAGTTAAAGGGATTATGCCCCTTACACACAAATCATACAATAGGGGAAAAAATATCCAACGGTACAAAAGGCCACATCTCAAGTGCCTACAGTCCAAATCCACCAATTTTAGATTACTTCTTCATTTACATACACTCATACCATAGCTACCCACTAAGTATTGGTGAATGATCTTTTTCTGGCTAGTAATGTCCTAGATGACAACTATACACTAAAAAACCAACCAACCAACCACCCCACCTACTGTAGGTAAATTACAGATTTTCTTAAATGCAACATAATATCATAAAGTGACCCTGTCTTAATAAGCCAGAATTATCGTAATAACACCTTGATGCTTATCTTAAGTTTAACATGCCATTAAACAAAATATACTTTATTGTGATAACACATAATAGCATTCTTTTCATTTCTTATTGTCATTCATTCAGCATTTTCAGTGCATGGTTCTAATGAGATCATAGGAGTTCCCTCCTACCTAGCTGGCTGGAATTGAAGAAATTGGAGAATAGAGCTTTTGACAACTATGTCATCATGTATGATGCTAGCGAGATAGCATCTTCTCCACTATAAAAGACAAGTGTTTTGGGTGTAGGTTTTGAGTCAGGTTTTTACAGGACAGAGACCTTTTCCCTTACTGTGGGGTGTGCTACCAGATTATGGATACAATATTTCCCTTCTCCATTTTACAAAGCTACATAGTTGTAGAATGATACCCTCACATTCTGGACACATTTCATGATTATAACTATAAATTTTCTTGATAATTTCCCACCCTGAGGCCAACTGAAATCTCAAAGAACTTATATAGCATTCCTTTCCTCCTAGATTGTAAATATTTTCTACCAGGTTAATGTCATGGTTTTTGAAATCATGTCAGTAAGTGAAATCTTTCCACCAGTCTTGGGCAGTGTCACATATTAAATACCTGGTCCTTTCTGGCTAATGCCAAAGCCAGTCCTTCTGCCATTTTGGCTCTGTTGGCTTGGAATGTCTCATTCTGCTCTTGAAATTTCCGCATGGAAGCTGTTAACAAAGAGGCTCTATTTGAGACATGGAAATATTTCAGAAACAGCATGACAAATAGCCCATGTGATTACTTTACAATTTGTTACCTAACAAAAAAGACTAAGGTCACATAAGTGAATTATGAGACTGGGAAAAATCTGATCCATCTCGACTTTCCCAGAATCTTTTGGCCTTAGTAATAGACCACAGTTTCTTATTTCTTTGTTTCCTGTTGTTTTTGTTTTTTGTAATAGTCAAATATATACATTTAGGAGATGCTCAAAGGAATGACAGAACTCTGAGTTAGGTAAATTGCCAGAAAACAACAATGCTGTTGTTAAGTGATGGCTTTCCCACTTACCAGAATTAAAAACAAGTATCAAAACAAAGCAACACACACAAAAAACCCTTTCCTTCACTTTGTTTTCCTTTAAAAAAATGTTAGTATATCAACAGAAAATAAACGTCTACTTCTGTTAGTATCTTTCTTCAATGGAACCCAAAGGAGAACGTATAATTTGGGGGGACTAAACAAAATGCTCTATTGTTGGAGGAGCGATGACAGAGATTTCCCCCCGTTACTGAACATAGCAGCGATGAAGCTATGACGAGAATCGAAGTCTCCTAATCTAGGCCCAAGGGCCAGGCACTAAGTTTTACTAAAATCTAAGGGCAGCCAATAAAATGGTCAGTTGGATAGAAAGAAGCCGCTACACACAACAACCTTCTAAGAAGCATGCCCATAAGTCAACATAAACACAAATTGTATGCTACTAAATATCAAACAAAAGTTATATCAACCTGATTAAGACATACTGTATACTACATGTAAAATAAAGATTTGCACTATGACAAAGGACAAACTTAATCATACACTACTGTTTCATTTTAAAAAACTAAACCCTAAAAAGATTGAAAAAAACAGGAAAAAAAATACGTACAATCCTGGTGTTTTTCTAATGCAATTTCAAGCTTCTCTTTTATCTTCTGCAAGTTTCGGACCTGTTCAGCATAGTCTTGGGTGAGGACGATGACGCACATACCAGGAATGGACAAACATCAGGAAAGGAAGTTAATTAAACAAAAATATGAGTGAAAATGATGATGATTTTCTCAGCCTGAAAACCTTTCCTGTTAAGGAAAGCTAGGCAGACAGCCTCCCGTTAACAATGAACAACACAGGCAAACAGGTACAGTACAAACTCTTCACGGTGTAAATGGTGAATACAAATAGGCAGATTCATTTAGCCTTGATAAAGACCAAGAATTGGGCCTGGTCTGGTCATCAGAAATGCCCTGTGATGAAAACCAGTATTATCTTACTACTTAATTTCAAATCTCAGTTTTCACTTCCCCTTCCAGGTTTAGCAGGCTGGATCAAAGGGGACTCACTAAATAGCTCACTTACAGTCCATCCCACTGAGTAACAGTGGTTAGGGCAATAGCAAATACCTTACCACAGTACTGTCTATACAGTGAAAGTACTTTCTGCTCTAGAAAAGTCAGCTTCCTTTCTACACAGAAACTGAGTTGCCATCTCAGGTCAAAGTCAGAATTACCTGAGTGCCAAAGATAGTATGGTACAGTGGAAAGTAGACAGGCTTTAGTTCAAATCCTAACTCTGTCAGTCCTTAAGCAAATTATTGATCCTAAGTATTAGTTTCTTCATTTATCAAGTGATATTAATTGTACCTTCCTCAAAGGATGTATTAAATAATAAACTAAGGTTTTATATGCCTTAAGCTCCTGGCACGCACTGCTCAATAAAAGGTAGCTGCTACTATTGTTGTTATTCATCCTAACCTACAGGAAAATACCCAGAACCTAAGTGGGCTCAATAAATGTCAGTTCTCGTCCCTGTCTCTTCTTCTCTAACATAAGTCAAGCCCAAACTATTCTTCTGTCTGTTCTCGGGAGGGTACGTATTATTTTGTAGCTTCCTCCACAGCATTAAACAAATGTAAAGTTATTTCACTTGCTACTGACATTTTTCACGGTAGGGGTAACAAGATGGTAACAATTAAATTCAAAGCAGATGGTAATTTAAAAGTATAGATTCTAGCATCAAGCAAATCTGAATTTGGATCCCAGCTCTACCACCTACTACCTGTGTGACCGTAACCTCACTAAGCCTAATATGGCCATAGTAAGGACAAAATGAGATAATGAACTACTTAGTAGCTGTGAGCTATACTATGGACCTTTGGTAACTGTACAAACACAGATATTTCACATATGATTTGGTGAATTTTGTAGTTTACTGCTTTCACTCCAATAAAATGGGCATAAAGCCAAGGGACAAAAACACAAGCGCCACTGACCACTTCACAGGATGAAGCTTTCAAAATATATCTACTGGCAGAAACCAAGATAAGAACTCACAACTCATTAACAAACATGCCCTGCTCAGGCAAAGGATATAATGGGAGGTCTATAAATTGCAAAGTGCATACAAAAGACATAATGAGTTACCGCTTCTATAATACATAGGTGTTGAAGTTAGAAATATTCCTGAAAAGTGGCCCAAAGGCCAGAATGACACTTAACATAGGTGATGTGTAGCTGTAGCAAGTGGCGACATAGCACCAAAGCCCTGTAGTGCTGCAGGGCCTAACATCCAGTGGCCATTCCCTGTAAACGGTACCCCATACCCCTCTGCACCTGAAAGCAAGCGATGCTAATGGCTAAAAGACAGTCATTTCTATTCTGCATATACTTTTAATCCTTTTATACCCATGGCTAGAAACCGCAGGAGCAGGAAAACATAAGTTGGTGTTTTTTTTAAATCTTAAAACTCAATTTTGAATGTACACTATTTAGTACACTAACAAAAGAAAGGAACAAAAGGGGTACAAATCACACCTTTTTGACTACGAAGATCAAAAAATGTCAAAATAACTATAAGGCTATTTTACAGGGAGAGTGGGTCAAGCAAGGCAAATGTCCTGTGTTTGCTTTGTATGAGTTCTTAGACATACCAGAAAGTCTGGCCTCTAGTTTCCGTATCTGCTCATTCCTTCTCAAAAGCTGAGAGGAAAGATCTTCTCTGGAGCTGCTTCCATCAGAAGCCTGTTGAGATAGACACAAGAAGAGGTGGTATTCATACATGGGTTTTCAATAGTGTGAGACCACAATACTGAACCAGAAAGCAACCACTGTTATTTTAGATTTGGTTACACTTTAATTGTAATCTCTGAAAAGCTTCTTAACTCACCTGGGGCCTAGCTTCTCTACTGTAAAGTAGAAGCAACACTAGCTCCATCTATAATGTGAAGGAGATACAAGACGCTAAACAGATAAAGTGTGTGTGTGTGTGTGTGTGTGTGTGTGTGTGTGTATACACATGCTATTGGAATCCATTATGATTATACCATAATTATGTACCAAGTACGTAATACAAAAAATATGTTTTCAGTGACAAAAAAGGAAACCACTTTATTTTTCCAAAGGTAATGCCCTGGGAGAAAGAGAAGTTTCTTTAGTAAGGGATCAAAGGCTGGTCTGTGATTAAGAAACACAATCACTGACATTGATAGTTTCGCTATCTTCATCTATAAAACAAAGGGAGGTCAATCTAAAGCTCTAAAACGCATCAAAAAGCTTAGCAGATAATACACATTCAATAAATCAAGATATTAACGGGACATCAACTTTCCCCAACAATCTACATTGTCTTAAAACATATGGGCACTTTTATTACTTTGGATACTGCTTACTACTGCTCCTAAATAACTTGCTTTATCTTTTTCCCTTTGATTATAAATTTTTTTAAAATACAGAAGAGTAGGGAGAATGGTTTAATGAACATTCTCTACCTATTTTAACAATTGCTATTATTTTCCTATATTTGCTTCATCAGTTTTTATTTTACCAAAGTACTTTAAATAACAGACATCATGACATTTCAGCCTAAGTACTTTGAAAAACATTTCTAAAATAAAAGGACATTTTCCTTTGTAACCACAATACTATTATCACACCTAACAAAATTAAAAATAATAGTAGCTAATATCTAGTCATGTTTCCCTATTTTATTCTCAAAATGTCTTTAAAGGTAATTGAACAATTCACTTTAAATATTCACTTACCTGTCTAGCCACCTGCCCATCCAACATTTCCTGAGACTCTGTATAGTGTATAATTAAGAGGGAGTCTCTGGAGGGGGAAGGCCCAGGCTAAAGTCCCATCTTCACCACTTACAAAGTATAACAACTTGGGCCAGTTAGCCAACTTGTCTGTGCATCGGTTTTCTCATATGTAAACTATTATAACAGGTATGTCTACTTCACAGAACTGTGATGAGGACTAAATAAATCAGTACTTGTCAAGTCCCTAAAACAGAGCCTGGCACATAATTAGTTTTAATACATGTCGTGTATTATTAGTAGAAGCTATGATTATTACTGTTAGTGAGACAGCCTATTCTCAGCATTGTGCTAAGCACTGGAAATAGTGGTAAAACAAAGAGTCCTTTCCTAAAACAGCAGCAACTGCAGCGACCACTAATTATGAAATACTTGTTAAGAGCCAGGCACTATACTACAAAATGTTTTTCATATTTTGCAGAAGAAGACTTAACATCATAGGCCTGAGACTGCTGTCCTTAGCAAGGCCTGCCTGTAAGGTTAGCCCTTGGCTGGCCGATGGGAACTTAGATTTTTGCAAGGGTTCCCACTATTCCTGATAAAAATGGCTCACTGTACCTACACTGATTGTACAAGAAAATATGGTTTATGCTGAACACCTTTCCTTCTGAGAGTCTGGAGTGTTGATAAACTCTAGGCAGAGGTGCCTACCTGACTACCTCCCAATAAAATCCCTGGGGACTGAATCTCTAACGAGCTTCTCTGGTGGACATTTTACCTGTGTTGTCACAAATCTTTGCTGGGAGAGTTAAGTGTGTCCTATGTAACTCCACTGGGAGAAGACTCTTGGAAGCTCGTGCCTGGTTTCCTCCAGGCTTTGCCCCATACACCTCTTCCCTTTGTGGATTATGCTTTGGATCCTTTCACCATAATAAATGATAGCAGAGAGTAGAACTATATGCTGAGTCCTGTGAGTCCTCCTCATGAATAATCAAACCTTGGGGTGAACAATGGGATCCCCTAACACACATACTTTAATAAAGACAGGTACCGTTCCGATCCCTGTTTTTCAGGTGTAGAAACTAAGGCATAAAAAGTGAAGGAATTTGCCTAAAGTCACACAATAACGATGGAGCAGGGAAGCAAATACAGGTCTGACTCCATAACCTGACCTGAGTTCCCAAGTGCTAAACTCTACTGCGTCTCATAAAACTTCCAGTTTTAGTGGGAGAGACAAATAAGCAAATCATCAACAACAATGCAGTGTAATAGGTACTCTTATAGAGGTAAGAAGGAGACCAGGAACCATATTCAGCTAAGAGGGATAAAAGGTCAAGGGGGCTTCCTGGAAGCAATGTGAGCCCAGTCTTGCAGGAAGCACAAGAGTATGTCAGAGGACACCAAAGTGAAAGGAGAAAATAGGCGATATTCCAGAGAGAGGAAAGAGCATATGCAAACATTTGTAAGCACGAAGGAATGTTGTCCATTCTAGAAAGCGCAGTAAGTGCAATATGGCTGGAGCACAGGGTGTAGGAAAGTAGAGTGAGAAGAGGCTGGATAGGGAAGCTGTGATAAAACCATGAGAGTTTACCATTATACTATACTAATGAGTTTGCACTTTCTCCTGAACATGATGGGGAAGCCACTGAGGAGTTGTAAGCATTGGAGAGACCTGAACCGATCTGCTTTGGGAGTTACTAGGGGTCACATTTGTCCAAGAAACAAAGACAGCCTAGAATAAAATGGAAGGAAATGAACTACTAGTAAATGGAATGGAGAAGCAAGTTTGAGATATTTAGGAGATGGAAGCCAAATACTTGTTGATTGGACATCAAAAAGTGAAGGAGGGAAGAGTCCAAAATGCCTCCAAGATTTCCTGTTGGTGATTTTGGAGGATGAAAGTGCACATGTGAAAATGGAGTTAATGAATTCAGTTTTGTTGATTTTAGAATTTGAGATACCAGAGGAAAAAAACATCTGGTTGGAGAAATACACGCAGTGTGATACAAGGGTCTGAAGACAGGGAGTGAGGATATGGTAAATTCAAATAGGTTACTTTAGAAGTCTCAGAGCAAAGCATTTCCTGAATTCAGACAAATCTGTATATCTGGAATACATCTGAGGTGAGAGTACTCATTTAGCATGTCAGCACGAAGGGAAGGCAGGTACTTCTGCCACAGAACTCTGCATTAAAACTATCTCCGTCAGCCTGGTGATCAAATGTGTATTCATATTTCCTGTTAAATATAGATGCCAATGATAATTTAGATCTGGCAATCTTATTGTTCCACCCCAATAACCTGATAGCTTCTGCCATGTAATCTGATCCATTCAAGTAGCATAAGAAAGGAGAAGGAAAACTCATCTGACCATGGAAACAACTCAAGTGTCTATCACCAGGGATAAACAGAGATAAACTGTGGCCTTTTCAAATGATGGAATCTTATACAGCAGTAAAAATAAATGACCCACAGCTTCGTGTAAAACAGATGCATTTTAGAAACATGTTGAGTTTCAAAAAAAAAAAGGAAGTCCAAGAAGACTATAGTATACTATTTTTATAAAGTCCAAAACTTAGCAACATTAAACAACACATTTTTTGAATATATACATATATTCAAGTTTATGAATATATACATTCCTGGTAGGGTATTTTAAAAAGCAAGGGAATGATAAACACAACATTTAGGATAGTGGTTATTTGAGAGGAGGGAGGGGGAAAGGGTTTTGGAAAGGACCATACAAGTGGCTTTAACAGGATTGATAATGTTCTAGTTCTTTTTGGATAGGTGCAGGTTAACAAGCATTCACTTTTATACTTTACATTTACATTATATACATTCTTTTACATATATCAAGAATTACAAACCTTTTTAAAAAAGTTATCTGACTTTAAGAGGATCCTGTCATATGCCAAAGACGTACTTTAATCCTAAGGCATGACATTTACCTAACATAACACAGCAGCATCCTCATTTTTAGAAATCTTTCCAACCACAGCTTCTTTACAAATAAGGGACATACTGCAGTCATCAGTGCCATCTTTCCATCAACTTTCCTAGTAAAAGAGTGCACTCTGGCACACCGCCAACTCAGGGAGACCTTGTCAAGCAACAATTAAAGTATGTACATATGCAGAGACAACAGGCTGAAGTATTTTGAGAAATGAAATGTAAAATGAAAAGGTACATAGACGGAAAAAGAGTCCACGAAGACCACGTACAAGAGGACAATGCAGAGAATATGGAAAAGCACCTCAGAATAAGAAGCATCACAGATAAACTATAAATAATCCTGCAATCTTAAAAGAAAACACTTATTGGAAGGATTCCCTGAACTATTGTTTTAAAAATATATTAAGACAGTAGCAAACATTAAAAACTCATGAAGATACTTACAAAGTCATCTCCTGAGTCGGCTCCCATAGAGGCAACCGATTCCTTGCTCACCGACCGTGGGATCCTGGTAGCACCTCCTGGCTTCTGGGAGACAGCAGTCTCTTCTGCAATTTTCTTCTTTAATTTTGCAAACATTTTGCTGTGTGGCTATCCTGCACTGATGACCACTCTTGAATCACCACAGTGGTCCTTAGGCCAGCAACCAGGAATTCCGAGAGGTGCCTAAAAAGCTTCAGACATCCAAGCTAGCTGCATTCCCCCTTAAATGTAGGCCAAGGACCTATGGCAACACAGTATCTGTAAATTAGATGAAAGAGAGCTGAGTTGCTAGGCTAAGCTTCAGGTTTCAAAATTACATTTCATAATTTTGCACGTATACTTAAAAGAACACAATTACTAAACATTTAAAAAGCACGCAGGTCCTTCATATGCATGTACAGATAAGGAAACCCAGTCCTGAGTAGGTGAAGTGATGTGCCAAAGATTGTGTGACTAAGTGGCAGGGCTGGTATTTGAACTCAGGACTATGACTCACAAGTCCTCAGTCTTTTTTTAAATTACACCACGTTGGCTATGGCATATAACACATTAAATATAATTTTCCAGGGAAAATATTAACAACACGTAATGCTTTTTAATCCATCTCCCAATATTAACTACAGTTTAGTGGGGTTTTTTTTTTTTTTATGTGTTTTTTTTTTAGATGAAGACAAAAACATGTAATGCAATTTGGAGAAAAAGTGTTATGTTCTAGTGTTTCAGGACGGTTTACAATCAGCTGTTAACTAGAAAATGCCGACAACCAGGAAAAGACCAGGCAAGCCAGACAATTACATTATGTAGGCATCAGATATCCTTAAACGTTTCCTGCAAATGCTGTATGGTTCTCTTTAAGGGTGATTAAAATTACTTCAAATCAGTTTCTTTTCTTCAGAATGTTTTACATGATATTCGAGATTCAAACATCTTTTCCTCGCAGTGGTGTACGAAACACTAATATTCTGGTTCCAACCTTAACTTTTCATGTTTTGTGGAGGCTACCCAAGCTCTGCTTCCTAAGATCTGCAAATGCCTTTCCACTTCAGATCATCCATTTAAGTTTGTACAATATTTCAAAAACTTTACCTTCAAAGTCTGTAAACCACCTACTCACCTGGATTATCTACTAGATTTAAAACAGATTGGAGGTCAAAGCATTCTGCCCTGCATAAAGACAAAGATAAAATGAACTGGATATTTCCTTTGAAGTGTAAGGCCAAAATGTTGGGGGGTGGAAGTGGAAGAGGAGAGAGAGGAATGAAGGAGAGAGGGCGAAAATCTGTCACTGCCACAATCCTCAGGGGGCTACCCTCCCTCACCCTGGTCTCCTTTGCAGTTGTTGACTTGCCTAAGAGTTTCACCCACAGGTACAAACAATAGAATCTCTCACTGCAGTAGATGCCTAAATTCACTTCGCATTGGGAGCCCTGAGCAAAACAACTTGAATGAGATTAAGATTTCCCAGGGCCAGTATTTATTTCTCAGTTGATTCTGACAGTCACACAATTTACCTGGCCAGACCCCTGCGCCTTGCCTAGCACTAAGAAAGTCGTCGAGAAAAAGGATGGCTAAGTTAGGTAAAAGACAGCTGCCTATCGCCCAGGAAGGCAGGCAAGGTACCTGCCATGGCAGTCTGGATCTCATTCCCTCAGGCTCCTTCCAGACCCGCCCGTGCGTGGACTGTCAAAGAAGGAAGGGACCCCACATCTCTCCCTTTGACAGCAGGGAAACTGAGACCCAGAGAGGAGTGACTTGTCAAAGGTCGAGCAGGGGTGGTTCCCGGAACCCTAGGCTCCAGACTCCCAGGCCGGGCAGCCCGCCTCTGTCCCCACCCTCGCCCTTTCAGCACCCCGGTACCGCCCCCCGCCTTGGGTATTGGGTCAACCCCGTCCGGGCCGCTTTGGGGGCAGACCGAGGCCACTGAAAGAATGAGGGACCTGCTCACGTCTCCGACCCCCACCCGCGCACCTGCCGCTCTGTGGGCAGCCCGCAGAGCCCCGCCTCCCGGGCCTCCCGTGAACGCCGCGCGCGTCACCAGCCCCCACGGCCGGCCGGCGAGAGGAGCAGCGACCCGGAACCGCACCTCTACCAGCGCGCCGGAAGTGGCTTGCGCGTGGAGCCGCCCGCCGCGCGCATGCGCCCCAGAGCGGGCTCCGCGGCCGACGGCGTGAGCTTTGGGCGGCGGTTGGGCCTGACCGGCTGGAGGGCGCGGGCGCGGGCGCTCCCTTGGGCCGGACCGCCACGTCAGCAAGCGGACAGTCCCACGAATGGTGACTGGGTGGCTGAAGCCTTTCTTTTTTTTTTAAAGGAGACGATGCGGAGCGGGGTAAGTGGGAGGAGCCTCGTGGAAAAAGGTAAAGAACCCAATTGGTGGTGGGGCCAGCGTGTGCTGTGCCGGTAGAAACCCCACGCGGTGGCTGCGCTGGGCCAGCCCTCTCCCTGCATCCCAATCCCACACACCCTACACAGCTGCCTTGTCTTGGGTAGGTGATCGCTCCAAGTTCGTGCCCCTCTGTGGCTCCATAAATTAGTGCTGGGACCTCACGCCTCGTGTTACACGTTTTATATTGCATCCCAGGACAGACATGTACCACTGACAGAAGTTTCCAAAATCATATCCTCAGTATATTACTGCACTCAGATATATTGGATTTCGTTAAAAAGCACGCTGGTGGCAGCCCACTACACTCATTTCACTAATGGGGCTCCCATTTTTAACATATGAAGCAAGTCCAGAGAGGTAAAACTGCATTGTACAAAGTTACAGTGACAAATTAGTAGCCTACATCAGATCTCTAGACTCCTCAGTGCCAACCAAGCCAAGCATTCCAAATTGGAGTTGCTCTTCTTGCCCCAGACCCAAAGGTCAGCAGCTTCCACCCGATTCCCCAGAAACAACCCCTCCCTCTGTGTGTCCCAGTTCTGACCACCAGGAGCAGGGATGGGGAAAAAAACCAAGACTAGGACTCAGAAGAAATCTACAAACTAGAATAGCATTGAATCCACAACCCCCAAATAGTTTAAAATGTCTGAGGCATTAAAGGAGCAAGCAAACTAATAGTTTAGCACTTATGTTGTCAACAATTCTTAAGTACAAAAACTTTAAGCAAATAATGTTTATTTTTATATTGATGATACACTTAATATATACGTGAATTCAAGATACAAAATTCATTTACAAGAGTTCACACCTGATGAATGTAGTCACATTCCTAGAGAACACTTATCAATGCAAAAATGCTTTCAATACACTGACAACAAAAATCAAATATTCTGTAATCTGGTTATTCAGTGAACATCAAACTGACTAAATGTTTAACTTTCCATCCTCTAGTATTTTAAGTGCCCTCAAGGTGGTAGGCACTATATAACAGAAGAAAACATTGGAAAGACAGGGGCCTACTGAATCCAATCTGCAGAATCACAGTGTTTACTCTGAAATTCAGTTAGTGAAGTAGTTAGTGAAAGGCTTACTATCCTTTATGACAGATCACTTATACAAGAGTCAAAAGTGATGAACTCAAGAAAATAAAATGTTTCAATAACCTCTCGATTTCTAAAATCTATGAAGTATTAATCGTAAGAGACAAAGCAAAAAGAGGCTGCTGAAAAGGAACGTAACAAAAACATCCTTAAGAGTATGTCTGGCTAAAGCAATTTAGAAACACAACAGACAAGACTTTTACAATACCACAAACGGTCAAGTCAAATGATATTGACAATATAATTTCCCCCCTTAGTCATTGGTAGTAAATAGTCCCTTCAAAATTTACTCTACTGATAATATATATATAATGGTTTGCTGTCTCACAGAGCTGAGTTAATGGATTTTGTTCTACAGTATTAACTCACAGTACCCAAAATTTAATACAAATGAGCAACAAGACTGTCTCAAGGATGACAGTGATCTGTAAATAGCTAGATAGGCAACCAAACAGCTTCATTATTTGCAAGACAGATTAGCAGCACTTGGATAAGAACTGTTACATGAAAATTATTGTGCTTCATTCTCGAGAAGAGCTAATAACAACTCTATAATCCCTAAAGTGTTACAATTCTATAACATTTCAGTTACAGACAAGCACAATTTTAAAAAAGTATTTCACACCACTAGAAAATCACGTAATTATACTCTCCAAATGTAATTTCTGCTATGAATGAAACAAGTGCATTTCTGCCTAATATCCATAACATAGACAATAGGTTCACCATTATTTTCAGGGGAAAAAGATATTCAACCTTACAATGGAAACTGCTCAGAGAAAATAATGTGGCCTGAAATGACAATAATCTTTTGCACAAAGTAAGAGATGACTTATAACTGCTTCATCAGATTCAATGATTAATGAAACTACTACTTGTATTGATGCTACACATTGAAGATAACCTATTTGGATAAATTTCTTCACTTGTAAGCTCTACTATTAAAATGTTAGGACACTGTACCCGCCTTTCCTAATATCTAAGACCTTTCTACCTCTACTAGAAGAAGCCTCCATAATTTAAGACTCTCTGATTGTTGAGCGGCAAGTTTTATTAAACAAACAAACAAACAAACAAAACAGGAGGAGAACTAGCCATATGGTCTATGTGACAAAAGGAATGTACCCAGATAACTATATAAAAAGCTATGAACACAAAGTCCTAAAATATTTTACTGAACCATTAAAAGTTCTTTTTAATAAAAGATAAACAAGAGTTTAAAAAACTCATTCTTCAAGAAATAGTAATAAAAATTCTTATTGCCCTAAAACATTTTAAGCAATTTTTCTTGCAGATTTTTAATATATCACAACACATGTTTATAAGTTAGAAAAAAAAACAGTAACATGCAAAGGAGGATAGGAATAAGATTTTAAAAAATACAGTGGTTATTTCTCTATGGTTTGGAAATATTTACTTTAGGATAATCATATAATCATTTCACATTTTACAATGGTTAATTGTACTGATCTGATGTTTGAGAAAACTGATGGGTCAAATCACAATGTTTACTCATCTTAATTTTAAATCATGGACAAGTGGACATTCACAACAGCTCAAAAGAGAGTATTAGTAAAACAAAATATGAAATATTGTTTACTGCAGACCTATAGGAAGGCCAGCTATAACTCTTGTCTCATTCTGAAAATGATGTAATTACTCAGTCTACTAACTTTCATTCCATAAACTATGAACCCTGAAATTATCAATGTCTCAATAAACAATACTATACATAAAAAGATGATTGTCTTAGGATAGAGACTGGAATTGTCCACCAAAATAGGAAAATATTCCCAATTTATAGTCTGTTCTGTGACCAAATTCAGGCTTCATGATTGAGTAAATCTGGAGTGCAGAATTAATATACTTCAAAACTATTACAAACTCTGATCTACTGTTCAAATATTTTTTTTTTTTAAAAAATCACACTGCTTTGAGTAGTTTGATAACTTTAAAAATAACTTTTAAAAAAACCACAAAAGAAATTAACAAAAATATTTTAAAATTAAGAAATGGTGCTTCAATCAGTGATTAAGTAACTGTTAAGCAGAAATGGAATTCTTCTCAAAAGTCAGTATTATATCAAACTAATAAGTGAAAAGGACCAATTTTAGCTTAAGAAAACATTTCACATTGTGCTCGCTTAGGCAGCACTTATACTAAAATTGGAACATTTCACATCTAGAGAGTTCCAAAGGAAGTATTTTCTATGGCACCAACAAATTAGTTACATTAATACATTTATCTTTACCCAATTAAGGGCATGCCCCCTACATGATCCTTCTGACACCCTTCTCTTCAATAGGTGCAGATTCCATTCACACATCAATTATTTTTCCTTAAACACAAGGCATGCTTCAAAAGTCTGGTTCAAGAACTCAGTGAAGCTGGAGCATAGTATAATATTTTGAAATTCTAGATTAAGGAAGACGAATTGCCTTAAAAACAAATTTGTTTTTAAATTCAAGTGGTCAGAATATTCAGGAAAGAATGGGAGGTACAACATGAATAGGTATAAAGTATCAATGTCTAAGAGTACAGGAGAATAGGGGGAAAGGGCTTGGTTGTCTAATCAATTCTTACCTTATTTAACTGCAAAGGAACTGGCTTTATAACTGTTAGAGTCAGAGGTCATTCACAATGTCAGTCACATCTACTGCACTTACTGCTGCTACGCTCCTCAAATCAATGTTCACACTGAGCCTGAGTCAATACCATGAATTTTAAATAGCGCAACATCTGCTCTGCTACTCTCCCATTGCAATAAATGATTTGGTTACTAAAACAGAACATCAAACACTACGAACGTTTTCACTGATTTTTCAGAAATGCAGCATTACCAAATTTTAACATTTATAACTTTATGTACAATGATGAGGCAAATGTAATATTTCGGGGGTGGTAAAATCAACTCCTGACTCTAACTTCTCTTTTTAAGGTAATTTAATTTGGATCAGATAGATTTAATCCTCTGGAGAATAATGACGTAAACAGTTGCTTTGCAGTTATATTTTATCATGTAAAAATAATCTCTACTTAATTTCTGCAGTGAATGTATTCAAGTATATTAAACATATTTTACACGCTTCCATGCAAATAAACATGCCCAGTGAAGAGAGGAGATACTCTGTGATATTTCATAAATTCACAAATTGGCACTGCACATAATTACTATCCGTTTATCCTCCCCCACCCATCATCTTTGGTAGAGGTTTGAAGGCCCAGATTTTATAGCACGCCATGCACATAATATTAAGAATCCTACCTCTTGTGAATATATCATCAATTTGCAAACACAAGTGGTCTCATAGAGACAAAGAAATACAACTTGGAGGCATTTTATTCACTGGAAGCATTTTCTCAGATGAACATACTCATCTTTGATATGCAGCTCCAATAAGAAAAATCTACAGTCAGAAATGCCAAGACAGGACTAAATTCATCACAGCTGCTGCAAATATACAGATTAACAACCTCCTGTTCCTCAGTAAATTCCACCCCACCTAGGTAAAGCCTTATCCTAGCTAATGCCCCTTTTCCTGCCTCACAGAGACAGATATAAAATGAGACACATCGGTTAAAAAAAAAAAAAAAAAAGTTCCACAATTAAAATTCCTTATCAGGTATTGAAATGGAAACTAGGAACATATTCCCTATTTAAAGGACATCTTCCTATCTATTTTGAAATGTGATCAAAGTAATTTTTTCCCACAGCCCCTTGATTCTCAATATAAATACGTTACTACTCAGTAATAATACTCAACTATGGATCAATAAAATAAAGGACTAATATAGCTTAAGAACCGCTTAAGAACCTGCTGGTGTCTCAGTTTCACATACTTAAGTTTTTCAGGTTTATATCACTAATTTATCATTAATTTAAATGAAAATTGATAGATGATTTTAAAGCTAAAAATGTCCAGCTTTCTATTAAGATCTTTGTATCTTAATTTCAACTCCAAATTAGCCCGTTTTACCCAAACACAAGCCCCTCAAAATAGAAGCTCATGAATGAGATACAGCCACAGTCTAATTACAGCAGCATGAACAATGCCACTGGGATGTCCTCACAGAACTTAAATAGATTCAGCCCACAATGGGTACGGGTATAGAATATACACATACTGTATCACTGCATACCAATATATTTACAAATATGTACATATATACAAAAAGTATACACAGAGATTGCATTTAGCATCATAAAAATATGCACATGCCATTACAAATAAAATAAGAATTTCAAATAAATAAAGTTAACAAAAGAGCCTTCAATGTAAATACTCTTTATACTCTCCAAACACACAGGAGCATATATACACCCAAATATTACCAGGAGATTCGTACCATTCATATATCAAATCTTTTTACTCACTTAGGGTGGGGAGGTGGTTCTGAATTACTGGCAGTAGCCAAATTGAAGACCTTGGTACCTTACTATATTTCCAGTCCAGAATGTTCTCTATATCAGGCTCATTACAAGTCTCGGTGGATAACTAAGTACAAGATTTTCAACTGAGTCCAAGAGACAAAAAGTTACTAAGTCATACAGGTCAGAGATTAAATTTAGAGAAGAATGCTACAGAAAGCTCCATAATTTATATATATAAAAGCAGATTTGTTGCTTTTCCCTTTACCCTCGATGAAATTCAGTTCAATCGCCACCTAATCTGTTTCAGGGAATTCTATTGCAAGAAGAAAATAAAGGGCAGTAGTCACTACCGAGAAAAAATACAACCCAGATCCTAGATCAGGAAAATTTCAGTCATGACTAGATTGCACTTTGCTTTTATAATCTCAAAACATTTCAACTTGGTAAAAATATAAAGTGTACAATAAATTCTATGTGCTTTGAGAGGTTTTGTGAGCACCACTTCCTAGGAGGAAAACCATACACCCACACAAAGAATATATCCTGGCTAAACTCAAAGATAAAGTGTCTAACTTGTGGATTTTTTTTTTTATAATTAAAAATTTGCTAGGGCTGACTGATTCACTGGTTTCAATATTTGATATATTAAAAATATCATAACCTTTGTGCCAAAATATAAATCTCTAATTATTTCTTTCTTGTTCTATAGAAAGCAACCTGAGCTACCAGAAAGACTGGGCTGAGATCAGGAGATTTGAGTTTTAGTTCTAGCTCTATCACTATGAATAAACTGACAGATTTTTTGGGGGGTGGAGTGGGGAGAGGGGACCTCATATTTATCCTCTGTAAAATAGGGAAGATAGTTGCTTTACCAACTCAGAAATACACAGATAAAATAATTCCATTGTGCTTAATTTTGTTTTGTGTATTACTTCTTGCAGTCTTATACTTTCTATTTTGTTTACAATGATTCTTAAGGGGGGTGAGAGACTGTATCAGAATCTCCAGGGGGAAGTTTGTGCAATTTGAAAACAATGAAGCACCCTTTCCCATTGCTTTTCTTTGTTCTTAGTTCCAGTATTTAAATTTCTGTGAATTCTAAAAATAAATAAATACAAGGCTTAACATTTCTATATTTATAAAGGGGAGCGGTATGCATTTGCTGTCTTGAGCCCACTGGGTGATTGTCCTTTTACATTTTTTCTTCCTTGATTAAAGTAATGCTTTGAAATGTAGAAGCTGGGTAGAGAGTAAAAGAGGGTTCGTTAAACTCTGTGAATGTTTAAAACTTTCATAATAAAAATTTTTTAAAAAGGGAGAGAAAAAACAAATATGAAGTGTTTGCACAAATGTAATCGTCTCAATAAGGCTTACCCTGATCACTCATTTAAACATTGCTCTTTGCCCCAAAACAAATGAAACATTTCCCTACCACTCTCTAACTTTTCTTCATACTACTTGTGACTTTCTAACATAAATTTACTTACTATGTTTATTGCCTGACGACTCCTACTAGAATGGAAGCTTCATGAAGACAATAATTTTTGAAATCTACTTTGTTTGCTCCCCCAATGCCTCGAACAAAATCTGGAATATAGCTGTTGTTCAGTACACATTTTTTTTTAAGGTATGAATCAAACAATAATTTAGAATTTTCTAGCAGTTTGCCTCCCAAGGTCACTTCAGTTCACTTTAGATTTTTCTCTACTATTAGCTTGAGAAGCAATGTCATCTAAACTCTAGTTACGATTTCTAAAACCCCTTGTTCTTAGACAAACATATTTCTAAACACAAAAGCTCTAATATTAATCTCAGGAGATCCTCTCTCTCAACTAGTTTCTATAATAACTAAGTGGGACGCAGATATTTTCTTGAATAAAAGCTAGGTAAATATGATCTAGAAAAGAAAATGTGTACACTAAAATCAGTTTTCAAGGTGGCAGGGCTAGAGAAATCAGTATCTTTTGGGACCAAGAGTTCACATTACAGAATCATAGAGTTGGATAGGACCTTGGGCCAATGCCTTCATTTTACAGATGAGCATGCTAAAAAGCAGAGAAACGAAGACACCTGTCAAGGGCATAAAGCTATTTACCAGGAAAGCCAGGATTAGAACTCAGGCCTCCTACTTCTCAGACCAGTGTTCTTTATGCTAAACAGGTGAAGATAAAGCTCAGGATGTAAAATATTAAGCATCAGAGACCAGGAAAAAAAGTATGTGTTGTTAGGAATATTAGTGGCACAGACCTTCAGGAGAATTACAACAAGAGGTCAGACAACCAAGGCCAGTCTATTGCTGTAGTCTAGGTGAATGCTGAGATGAAAGGAAAGCTATGAAGTCCATTAAGGGACGGAAAAAAAAGGAAAGCAATCTTTAGATGATAATGAAAAACAACCCACTAGCAAAGGAAACCTCTCTCCAGAATAACTCTTCCAAAGCTTTCTGAAGTAATGTTGAAAAGAACAAGCAAAAACAATAAAAAAATGAAATACCACAAAACCCCCCCAAACTAAGAACAATAACTTCAAGACTTCAGATGAAAAATCAGCAAATTGGAACAGGCATACGAATAACTTAGACCCAAATAATACTCCGTGCCAGAAATGAAAACCAAGTTACAAATATTACAATGAATTTCTCTAGGGACATAAGAAAGAGGCACCAAAAGCAATCACCTCATTTCCCCTGGGATTGCCAGAGGTAGAATGTGAGCCTGTACAGAAAATTAGGTAGAAGGGCATTTGAGTTGTAATTTTTTTAACTTGAATGCTGTGGAGTAGAAAGGCGGGGGGGAGGGGAGAATCATAGCTAGTGCCTGTAAAATTAAGGAAGCAAAACAAAAAAAATATATACTGAGTCCTATTAAAATAAAAACTTGTGCATGAGTATAAAATATTAAATACAAGAAGATTAAAAAAAATCTTATTGCCAAATTGTCAATGTTAAAGCAACTTCCATTTTAGGTTAAATAACAATTCAGTTACCCCTCAACTAAAATTAAAAACATCTCTGACTCTGAAGTCTCATAAATTTGAAATAGGCAAAGATTACAAACTATGCACTGTACGCCACGGACTTCAATCTAGACAGTCTTTAAACCTGATGAATTAAGAGTATAAATATAATTCCTACTGGAAACCGTCAATCTGATTTTTTAAAGTGAAATATTTAAAAGTTGTTCTTTTCAATTTCCAGCACTCAAAGACTACAAAGAAAATAAAATATGCAAAGAGGACTCACACATTCCAAATGATATTTATCACCTCAAGACCCCAGTTAAAGATTTGGTTTTCAGATGCAAATCAATCCTATACAATTTCTGAAATTCTGACAGTATTTAAACAAATGATTTCAAGAACTGTCTCGGTTATACGTCAAAGAATCACACATTTTCTACCTACTAACTTGGAATGAAAAGAAATATGGCAGGACTGTTCTTGACTTTTAGTAGTCCATGCTGGCTAGTTTCATCTCCATGAACAATTACATATTTTCCTAATCCATACATGTAAGGTCCAAGTTTAAGAGTTGGATTTTCCTCATTATACAAAAATAAATAATTTACTCTTCTCAGAGTGACTACTTGAGTATAGGATTAGATGCTGTAGGTAAGTATTCATACCTCAAAAAAATAAAAATAAAAATTCCAAGATTAATTGAGTGTTTTAAAAGATCTGAAAGATTGTATTTTAAAACAGTTATCCTAAAAGTTTGAACATTTTTTTGTTTGTTTTTAAAATGGTGGTCCTAAATTAAAAAATAAAAACTAAGTAACACCACTATGTATGTGTCTGTCATCACATTAGAAAACTGCACCATTTAAAATCTGTGGCAAATGAAAAACTGTTTTGACAAGAGGATTTTTGTTTTAATAATCATCTATGGTATTTTCAAGGAACACGTTTCGAACATCCAGAATGGATGCCAATTCCAAAATGTGCTTCTGG
Organism: Rhinolophus sinicus; assembly: GCF_036562045.2. Taxonomy (NCBI): domain Eukaryota; kingdom Metazoa; phylum Chordata; class Mammalia; order Chiroptera; family Rhinolophidae; genus Rhinolophus; species Rhinolophus sinicus. The sequence continues at coordinate 180,175,202 of NC_133754.1, forward strand.
AGATGAGGGTTCTCTACTGTTTCATCCCTTGGCAGTTGTGGATATGATTCTGGATAATTTCGTGTTTCCTGGTAGGCAAAGAAGAGAAATAAGTTTTACAGTTTAATGAAAGAAAATGATAAACATTAATATTACTGTTAACATTAACAATATTAAGGAGTAAATTTGTATTTTTTTCTTTCATATGATATGATTATTGTAATATATTTGTTGAACACATGAAATTGCTGACATTTGACCATCCTGACCTTTAAAATGGCAATTTCATATAATTTAACCTAATATATAAATTTAGTGAGTTAATTCACAAATATTTACTATGGCCTATTATTTCTGGGCACTATGCTATATTGTGGAAACAAAATAAATCCTACATGTGGGTGGCGGGGAAATCCAAGCACATACAGAATTTCAAAAAGTATTTGTTAAATGAGTGAATGAATAGATGTTGCAGTGGAAATGAAAACGAGAAAGAAGATATGAGAAGCACTGAAAAGGTCAAATTAATGGGCCTTGGGAATTAAATATAGAAGAGAAAGGTGTCAAAGATGGCTGTAAGATTTCAGTAAAGGATGACTTGAGAGAAGGGTTGGGAGCAACTGAGAGAAAAAGAGAAGTAAAGGAGGAGATTAACTTAGGGATAGTACAAAGTTTCAGGTTTTAGATGTAGTTTATTTGAGGTAATAGGTTAATACAAATAAAACTGCTCCTCAACCAGAATTTGAAAGTTCAGGGCTGCATCTCAGTGGACAAGTTTGAGCAGTATATGTAAATAAACGATATAATCTGCATGGAGATAAATATTAAAGCCATGAAGATGGATGAGATTTCTAAGAATCTTAGCAAAGAGTAAAACACCACCACCACCAACAACAGAGTTCCTAAAAAGGGAGATGAAAGTTCAGAAAAAGAATAAAAAAAGAAAAAAATTGTAATTACATGGAAGCAAAAGGAGACAATTTCAAGAATCAGGTAATTATCATTTGGAAATTCTTCATTTGGCCATTTCTATAGACTACAATTTGCCACACATTTAAAACTTCCTGAAGAAATAAGTTACTACTTTTCTGTGTATCTAACATGATAGTTCATATATTCAAATTTCATTTCTATCTCATTCCTGTAGGTATCACACATTGCATATTACAAAGACCAAATTTTTGTTTTACCGCACTAAATACTATGAGTAGTGACAAAATGAAATGTTCAAAAACCAAAAAAAGAAAAAAACACAAGAACTCCTGGGGCCCTACTGCAAGTTGAACAATTCTCTCAGCTCACACAGGGCTGGGAGATGTTTGAGTTCTGACCAAACATCCCCCAGAGTGGAGATATTTGCTGAAATGGGACATGAGATCCCAGCAGAATCATGCTTCCCAATATTAGGCCAAATCAGGCTTACATCTATATGCTAACACTACTCTAAATCTACCCCTAAAAAGTTTACAAACAAGCCATGAAAAGGTCAAAGAGATTTGAAAGTAATTTCACTCCTGCCAAAACAAAGTCTAACACTTTTTAAAGAAGCAACAAAATCCAGAATTCAACATCATAAAATACACAATGCAAAAAATTAGGAATATTGAAACCCATAGCCAGTAGGAAAAGCAATAAAAATAAACGTATAAGTAATAGAGAATATAGTATTAGCACATAAGGACTTGAGCTATTACAAAAACATTCAAGAGCATGACAAAAACATAAATGAGAAAAATGAGAAATATTAAAAGAACCAAATACAATTTCTAAAGGATAATACATGACTACAAAATTCCTTTAACCCAGATATACAAGGTTGACTTACTATAAGAAAATCAATCAGTGCTATTCACTGTGTTAGAATTAATATATATCAGATCAAGTAAGGCAGAAAAAAGTATTTTACAATCTTCTATATCCATTCCTGATAAAAAAAAAATTTCTCAGCAGATTAGAAATAGAAGGGAGCTCAGTCAACCTGGAAAAGGGCGTCTATGAAAAACCAACAATTAACATTATAATTTATGGTAAATGACTAAATATTTTCCCCCTAAAACCAGGAACAAGGCAAGGATATTCATTCTCACTACTTTTTTTTTTTTTAATTTATTGGGGTGACAATTGTTAGTAATATTACATAGATTTCAGGTGAACAATTCTGTATTACATCATCTATAAATCCCATTGTGTGTTCACCACCCAGAGTCAGTTCTTCCATCATCACATATTTGCATTCTCACTACTTCTACTCAACATTTTACTGGAAGACCTAGCCCTGACATAAAGCATACATACACACACCAAAAAACCCACAATAAAATGCACACATACAGATTTGAAAGGAAGAAGTAAAATTACGTTTTTTGAAAATATTATGATCATGTACACAGAAAATCTTAGGGAATGTTTAAAAAATCTAACAGAATACTTCATTTTAGCAAGACTGCAGGATACAGGGTCTATTTAAAAGCAGCAGTATTTCTATGTATTAGCAAAAAATGAAAAAGAAGTAAGAAACACAATTCTATTTATAAAGCATCCTAAAACTTGAAATACTTTGGAATAAATTTAATAAGACACATATAAGACCTGTATGATGAGAACCACACAATTATTGCTGAGAGAAACTAAAAAAGACCTAAATAAATGTGGAGCTATACCATATTAATTGATTAGAAGACTCAATATTATTTAAATACAACTCACCACAGATTATTTACATAAATTAAACTCAATTCCATTCAAAATGTGAAGCTGATGCTAAAATTCACAGATATACAAAGGACCTAGAACAACCAAACCACTTAAAAAATCTTAGGGGATGGGCATTCATACTACAAGATTTCAAGACTTACTATAAAGCTACAATAAAGGCAGTAAGTGTATTGGAGAAAAATGTTATCAATGAAGCAATTTAGAGTCCAGAAATATCCCTGTACATATATGGTTGACTGATTTTCAAAAAAGTAACAAAAATGACTCAAGTAGGAAAGAATAATCTTTTCAATAAATGACACTAGAACAATTTCACATCCATATTAAAGAAAACTTAAACTCTTACTTTACATTGTAAACAAAAATTAACTCAAAATATAGCATAGACCTAAATGTAAAACCTAAAACTATAAAACTCCTACAAGAAAATGGGGAAAAAGATCTTTGTGACTTTGGGATAGGCAAAGATTTCTTAGATAAAACACACACCACCAAAGGAAAAGACTGATTAATTGAAAATTCATCAAAATTTTACAAGTTTAGTCTTCAAAAGCTACGGTTAGAAAAAATAAAAACTACCCCCCAGTGGCTCAGGTGGTTGGCTCACCGGAGTCGGCATGAGTAGACCAGCAGCCAGTGTGAGTGGCTGTAGGCTGCTGTGTGCTGCCTTGTGCTGCAGAGAGTGGCCAGCAGCCAGCCAGAGCTGCTGTGAACGGCCCACCCACTGCTTCGGGGGGGTGGTGGTGAAGGGGGTAACGCAAGGTTCATAATACCAGCATGGGCCAGGGAGCTGTGTGTCCTACACAACTAGACTGAGAAATAATGGCTTGAACCCGAAGGGGGCAGGGGGAGGCGGAAGAAGGGGAAAAACCAAAAATAAAAAATAAAAAAAAATGGCAAGCCACAGAATGGAATAAAATATAGCTAATAAGCATGGGAAAAGATGTCCAATATCATCATTCACCAGTGAAGTGCAAATTAAAACTACAATGAGAAACCACTATAAATCCACCACAGTGGTTAAAATGGACACCATGTGTTGGCAATGATATAGAGAAACTCTCACATGCTGTTGGCTGGTACAACTACTTTGAGAAGAGTCTGGCAGTTTCTTATAAAACTAAACATATACATACCCCGTGACCAAGAAACTTCAAAACATAAGTCTGTGCAAAGACTTGTACAAGCATGTTCATAGCCACTTTATTTAAGAGTCAAAAATTTTAAACTCCCCAAGTGTTCATCAAAAGGAAAAGGGCTAAATAAACTGTGGTATATTCGACAATGGATACTACCTGGTAATAAAAAGGAATGAACTACGTACTTATACATGAAACAACATGGATGAATCTCAAGGACAATATGCTTGATCAAAGAAGGTTTACACTGTATAATTCAAGTTCATGAAGAGGAGAAACTAATTGATAGTGAAAAATAGTGAAAAGGGAGTTGCTTCTGGGGTCTGAATGAAAAATGGTGTGGAGACAATTTTTTGGAATGGTGCTATGTTGTATAACACAAATGGGGTTTGTTACACAGGTGTATGTATTTGTCAAAACTCATTGAATGGTACACTATAGTTTTGTGCATTTCACTGTGTGTAAACTTTACCTTAAAAAAGAAGTAAATATAGATAGCTAGCTATCTCTGTCTATGTATCTATCTATGTATCTATCTATCTATCTATCTATCTATCTATCTATCTATCTATCTATCTATCTATGAAATTTCCAGTTATTTATATGTGTGATGAAGTGTTGAGGGATAAACCCTACTGATGTCCACAATTTACTTCAAATTGTGTCAAAAAATGAGATGAAATGATGAATGGAAAGAGAGATAGATAAATGGACAAATACAGGAGAAAGCAAATATACCAAACTGTTAACTATAGAATCTAGTTAGTAGGTATATGGATTTTCACTGTACAATTCTTTAATATTTTAAAATTATAATAATAAATGGGAAAAATAACATTTTAAAACTAACAGTTGCAAAAGACTTTTAAAAATGTTTGGGCCTATTTGAGAAAGACCCAAATGTTACTTATAAAAATGGAAAATAAAATGGCTACAATTTTTAAAACCTCAATGAGTAGTGTTATGTCCCCAATTGAATACACAGAAACAAACAACTTAGAGCAAAACAGACAAAAGACTTTAACTCACTCTTCATAAAGAACACAGAATAAAATACATGAAAAGTTGCTCAACCTCAAAAGTAATCCCGGAAATGAGCTACTGTCTTATATCCACCTGATTCGCATGTAATATAAAGTATGACTGCATCAAATGTTGGCCTGGATTAGAACTATAGCAACTCTTACCACAGTGCTAGTGCGAGTGTAAATTGATACAACCACTTTGCAAAATGTTTGGCATTACCTAGTAAAGTTGAATATGCCTAAATCATCTAACCTTGCATTCATTCCCCTATAAAATATTCCTTTACTTTTTTCCCTCCAACACATTTCATCTGAATATGGCAAGTTGCAGATCACAGACACTTCATGACAGAATTATCTGATGAGTACTAGAATTGCCAGTCTTTTCGCCAGAAAAAGTCTTATATATGTGTCCCAAGAAACTGGTGGGAGATTTCACAGTGGTACTGTTTATAATACTAAAAAACTGGAAACAACCCAAATGTCCATTATCAGTAGAAGAGATGAGTCAAACAGATACACAGTCAAACAATGGAATCCTACGTAGTGGTGAAAACGAATGATGAAAGCTACAGTCAGCCACCAACATGGCTCCATCTCAGGAATATAATAGTGAGTGTAAAAAAGAAAGCTGGGGAAGACTACACACAATATGGATCCACCAATATGCTGTGTAGGAATACATATCCATGTGGCAAAACTTGAAAGAAAAGTGAACGCAAGTGATAAAAATCAGGATTTTAGTTTCATTTGAGAGGGAGACAGGATCAGGGAAGACCTGCAGAGGGGCCTCAAAGGTAATGAAAATGTTCCATTTCTTCAATTGGGTGGTAGGTACTCAGATATGCATTACATTGTTCATCTTTATACCTTACACAGTAATTTGTGAATATTATTTTGGATTTATTCAAAGTATTTAATACAGGTAAAATGTAATACATGATTCTTAAATACTTAAATATTTCTTTTATAATATTTTTTGCCTACCCGAAAAATCTTGTGCATCCTCATGGTGGCTGAACAAAAGACAAATCTTGTGAGAAGCAAGCGAAGAAATTCATCTCCAAAAAACTGGAGGAATGCCTGATCTGCAAAGAGGAGAAAGGTGACAGCAAAAGGATGCTTCAACAGAAAATACATTTTTAAAGGGGAAGAAAAGTTCAGGAAAACCTTCTCAACTTTCCTGCCTTCAACAAATACCTTTAAGAATTCAAACAATTCAATTTAAACAATTCTAAACCATTATATAATTTCTGTTAAGTGTGCAGTTAGATTAGTAGGGTACCTATTGAACGTGAATGGGTCAATAGCTGGGCAATATCGCGGTTGATTTTTCGAAGATATTCTTGACACTTTTCCCATAGGCCTCTACGCATGCTTGACAATCCAGAGACAAATAGGAAGGCCATTAGAGGATTGTTCAAAAAGAGAGTGAAGAGGCTACCTCGCTGAGATTGATCTGTAATAACAAACATGTTTTATATATACAGACAACAGTTTTGCAAAAGATAAGAGATGCATTTGAGGCACATTTTAATACACTGATAATGTATAAAATTAAAGCTCTATCATTAAATCATAATTCGACAAAGTAGATTCTGCATGGAACTACAAAAACATATTCCAGGTAATACTGCTGAACAAACTTTAGAGCCTAATAAACTTAACAGAAATGGAAAATGAACATATTCCTTTGCTTTCCCGCCCCAACTAAAAAAATTCATACAAATATGGAAGGGCCGGGTCACAGGCAGTTCAGACAGAATTCTCTGACGAGTACCAGAATGGCCAAGCTTTTTCAGTCTTTCGTTAGTTGCTCTTTCTCTGTCTATCCCTTAAATATCAATATTTTCTATCTTTGGCACTATACATTGCTGCTCTCACCTATTCCCATAATTTCAATTATCATTTATATACCTCCTGATTCCCCTTTCTCTATCTGCAGCCTAGATGGAGCTCCTTAAGCTCAGAACTAATATGTGACTGGTTCAAATTGAGAAACACTATGAAGTGTAAAATACACACGGGATGTCAAAGCCTCAGTACAAACAGACATTGTTCACAGTAGTTTCACCAACTTCTTTCTCTTTTGTAAAAAAATGTGGCTCTTATGGGGGTGTCTGGTTAGCTCAGTTGGTTAGAGCGTAGAGCTCTTAACAACAAGGTTGTCGGTTTGATCCCCACATGGGCCAGTGTGAGCTGTGCTCTCCACAACTAGATTGAAACAAATATTTGACTTGAAGCTGATAGGTCCTGGAAAAACAAACTTAAAAAAAAAATGGGGCTACTAGGAAAGTTAAAATTACATAGGTGACTCCCATTATATTTTTGTTGGTTAAGAGTTTCTCTAAACTACTACCGTGTTGCCCCGAAAGTAAGACCTAGCCGGATAATCAGCTCTAGTGCGTCTTTTGGAGCAAAAACTAGTATAATACCAGGTCTTATATTAATTTTTGCTCCAAAAGACGTATTAGATCTGATTGTCCGGCTAAGTCTCATTTCTGGGGAAACACGGTATAGTCAATCTAAGTCTCAAAGTTAACTTTGAACACAGCATGTCAAAAATTGGAAACAAAATCTTCCCCTTTGTTCTCTTATAAATGTACTTCTTATCCAGTATCATTATTTCCACCAGACCTCAGCCAGAAACCTGCACATCCATTCCTGCGTTCTTCCTCTCCCTTATTTTTTCACCATCACCACATCCATCACCAAGTCCTGCTGGTTCTCTGGGCTTAGTATCCTTTGAAGTCAGCTAACCATCCATTTTTCCCACTCCAGCCACCATCTCCCTACTGCTCTTCTGCAACTGATTGTATACAAGGTTAACTGATACTCTTTCGTGTTACTGCTCTGTTTAAAATCTTTTGATGGCAACCCATTGTCCTCCATTTAAGTCTCTTAACAAATCATAAAAGACTTTTCATAATTCAGTCACACAATCCCAAACTCTACCAGGAACTACTTTAATTTCTCTAAATGTTCCATAAACTCTCATCTCAGAGCACTTATATCTCAGGGCTTACATGCCATTTCTCTGCTAGAATACTCTTTTTCAACCATTTCCCATCCCCACCTAATTCTACATATCCTTCAACACCACTTTAGACAGCATTTCATCCACTTTCTTCATTCTCAAAGTCTGGCTAGGCGTTCCATATGCTTTCTTGTATGAAACACTAATAGCACCTACAGTAATTGTTAGGTTGTCTACATCTTCTACCAGGCAGTTGGCTCTGTGAGAAGTATAACTGTTTGTCTGGTCAGTGTCATCTCTAACGCCTACCTGATAAATAAATGTTGAATAAATGTTTGTTGGATGAATGAAGTAACTCTTGGTTAAAGAGAAAACTGTAGACTTTAGATACCAGAGGCACAGGAATATAATTTGACATTCCAAATACTTAGGTATTTGCTAGTTTGGTGCCCAGACAGGAACACTTTGGGATTAGAGGTCTAAACTTTATAGCACAAAAGATAGGATATTGGACTAAAAAATACTGAGGACATATATTACAACCAAGCATATTAGTAATAATGATAGTTGGCACATATTGAATACTTATTATATACACAGAATTATTCTACGAGGTAAGTATACTACTATTATCTACATTTGATATGAAATAAACTGAGGCACAGAATGGCTAAGTGACTTCCCAAGGTCACATAGCTAGTAAGTGACTGAGTTGGGATTCAAATTCAGTCTGCCTCCTGAGTCTGTTGTTACTCCATATACAGACGGTGCCAAAAAAAAGTATACTCATTTTAAGAAAGAAAAAAACTGGATTAAAACTGTAATACTCAATATATACCAATAGCAAAAGTTTGAATACAAATCATGTATAAACATTTTTTTGGTACCCCCAATGGCACCCCCGGTATAATAAAGCCTTTCAGACCAAATAACCTTGGTACTAACCCATTAGACCATGCTATTTTAAATAAAGCTGCCTCTTAACAGGACAAATTGATAACAAAAAGTACTCTCAAGTAATTGGGAGGGGTCATATTTCTCCAGAAATGATAAGCAACAGGTTAACCGAGTCCTCAAAGCAGGAGAATTTTACCGTTGTTTGAAGGTAAGTTCTATCCCTTAGTAATTTGACTTTTGGATACATGAACTTACTATTTCTACATGTTCTTCCCTGTTAAATAGCAGAACTTACCTTAAAACAACGGTGAAAAGTCTCCAGCTTCTCTCAGGCATTCAACTGCTGACCATCACTTCCTGTGTCAAACTATGTCAGCAGACAGGACTTCTGGCTGGGAAGTAGCAGTAAAATGCCATCTCCCACAGAGAGACATCAGCACTATTCACAGTCAGGGAGATAGTGAAACAGTGACAAGTACTGCTAAAACAGGGTTAAGGTTTGTTTAGTACTTTACCTAGCTTAACGACTTCGAGTTAGAACCAGATTTTGTGTTGCTGATTAAGGACAAATTATTAAAGACAAAAAGGTCTTTCACTTCTCAATCATTTGAGAAATGTCTCTCTGGCACACTGAGAAGAGGTTCTTTTATTTAAAAAAATATACAACATGGTAAAAGTGTGAATAAAAGGAACCCTTTAAATTGCGCCAGTTTAGGGTATCCTAACTCTTATGCATAGGCTGAGAAGTTTTCCAGACCAGAAATCTTCAGTCTTAAAAGATGCCTAAAATATGTAGCCAGAGATACAGGAAATCAAGGTAGATGGATGAGGACGAACTCACGAAAACAAAGAGCTGCAAAACAAATTTTAAAATTCACAAATCATGAGTTCCCCAAGAGCAAGGGACCAAAACCACCCTTTTCTCAGGCATGCTTTGCCATTTATTTGAGAATTATCTCAAGGCCTAATGGTAGCACATTCGAGAAGTCTGGTGGTTGGCCAGACCTTTGGATTGGTTTCAGACTGACACCTGCCCCACTAAACACTGTAATGCCGCCTGTGATCATTATCGGTGGAGGGGACAAAGGTCAGTATTATTTAAAACGTAGACAGTGTTTATTTGCAACCTATGGGTATAAGAGGTAATGACAGCACATACCTTGTAAAGCTTTTGGATATGCTGTAGGAGAAAGCAAGCAGACTAATGGCTGTCCAAATAAGTTTGTGAAATTCTGTAATATATAAGAATTTAAAACATTCATTAAAGGTTTGACCAAAGATAGTAATTTTCCAAAGCACATCATTAATGTATAGATCGGACCCATTGACTCATAGCAGCTGCAGAAACATCAGTAACAGCTGAAGAGACTGCCATTCATGCATAACTACTATGCATAACAGGCTTTCTTAACATAGTGACATTTACTAAGTGAACTATTGATTTTAAAAACAAAGGCATGGATATGGTTGTAGTGGGGGGGGGGGGAGAAGAGGGAGGAGGAGTCATCAGGCTTCCTACCAAGAGGCCACCCATTAGTGAAGGTGTATTCACAGGGGGTATTTTTCCAAGAGCTAGGATCTGGCTCTCAGCCTCACAGGCTCTAACTTACTGGTCTGTGAAGGGTGGATCCATCTCATTGGGAATCATATTACCGTGTTTCCCCGAAAATAAGACCTAGCCGGACAATCAGCTCTAATGCGTCTTTTGGAGCAAAAATTAGACCGGGTCTTATATTAATTTTTGCTCCAAAAGATGCATTAGAGCTGATTGTCCGGCTAGGTCTTATTTTCGGGGAAACACGAATGATGTATAAAAACAATGTCAAAGTGTTAATTTACAGGGAGAATTAAACTGACACTCAAACTAGAATACTCTTTGCATAATTAAGGATATCTTTTCCCTAAAGGCAGATCTATGTGGGAAATAAAATTATAAACTGTTTGGTAAAACTCCTAAAAGTAAACTTAATAAGAAGTGAAAAAAACATCAATAACTAAAAAACACTCCTGAATCATAAAAATTAAGCCTAGAACAAATGGAAAGACACATTATATTCTTAGAGAGAAACCCATTCTAAAGATTATACTAATATGTTATTAGTATAATACTAATACTAATATCATTATACTAATTTGTTAAAATTTAAACCAACCTCAATAAAAATAGCCAGATTTTTTCCTGCAACTGAAAAAAATAATCATAAAGTTCACATGGAAAAAGTAGATTAGCCAGGAAAACTCTGAAAAAGAAGAGCAAAGACGGAGAAAAAGACTCATCAAATATTAAAACATACTTTAAAGTCTCAGTAATTAAAATATGTGGCACTAGCATAAGAGTAGGTAGAAGGCCAATGGAAGAGAGTGAAGAGTCCAGAATTAGACCCCAAAACAGATTGGACTTGAGTACAGTGATAAAGATGACAGTTCAAACTGGTAGGAAAAACTGGATAGACATGTAGGAAAAAGGTGACTCCATACTTCACACCAGATGCAAGGCCAAATTCCAAATATGTCAAAGATTTAAATGTAAAAAAAAGTGCTGAAAGAAAACGTAAAATAAGGATTTTTGTAACCTAGAAGATCTTCCTAACTATTATGACTAAGATTAATAAACCCAGTTCAAAAATCAAAGACTTGTGCATAGTAAAATATAGCCATAAACTAACTCAAAAGCCAAATGATGAACTGGGGAATATATATGCAACTCACATTACAAAGGATTAATCTCCTTAATATAGAAAGGACTTTTCCAACTCCATAAGAAAAGACCGCTGACCCAATAGAAAAATGGGTGAAAGAGAATTCCCAGAAAAGGGCATACATTTGGCTCAAATACAAGAAAAGATACGCAGCTTTACTAGTAATAAAATAAATAAAAATCAAAGCTACACCAAATCTTCATTTTTTAACCTTTTAGTTTAGTAAAATTTCTAAGTTTGAGAATATACACTGTTGGCAAAAATATGGGGAAATAAACACTAACATGTAAATGGTAAGAATATAAGTTGGTATAAACTTTTTAGAAGACAATTTGGCAGTATCTATTAAATTCAAATGCATATTCCATTAACACAGCAATTTCACAACTTCATATGGTATTTCATACCATATGAATATACTCTCAAATACGTGAAAATATCATTAAGTCCTCAGTTATTCCTTGCAGCATTGTTAGCAACAGTATTAGGACTGGAAACAAATGACCAGCAAGAAGAGACTGATAAGAATAAATCATGGCATAACCATACAATGGAACACTATGCAGCTATAAAAAACAATGAGGACAATTTTCCTTTTTTTTATGAATTCCAGGTGTACAAAAAAACATAATGATTAGACATTTATACCCATCACAAAATGATAGCCCCCAAATCTATTACCCCCTGACATCGTACATAGCTATTACAATACCAATGACTATATTCCCTATGCTGTACTTTACATCCCGTGACTATACAAGTATATACTTTATTATAGTTGACATTGAATATTAGTTTATTAGTTTCAGGTGTACTGTGCAGTGGTTAGGTATTTATATACTGCTATGAAGTGATTGCCCCCATAAGTCCAATACCCATCTGACACACTAGTCTTTACATTACAGACTATATTCCCCATACTATATTTAACATCCCCATGACTGTTTTGTGACTACCAATTGATATTTTCTAATCCCTTCACCTTTTCCCGATCTCCAACCACCATCTCATGTACCAACCATCAGTTTTTTTCTCTGTATCTGTAAGTCTATTTCTTTGTTTCGTTGGCTTGTTTACTGTTTACATTCCACATACAAGTGAGATCATATGGTATTTGTCTTATTCAGTTTGACTTATTTAATTTAGCATAATATCCTCTAAGTCCATCCATGATGTTGCAAATAGTAAAATTTGATTCTTTTTTATGGCAGAGTAATATTCCATTGTATAAATGTACCAAAGTTTCTTTATCCAATCATCTACTGATGGGCATTTCGGTTGTTTCCACATGATGGCTACTGTGAATAGTGTTGCAGTAAAAATAGGTGCATATATTTTTTCAAATTAATGTTTTGGATTTCTTTGGATAATACCCAGGAGTGGAATTGCTGGGTCATAGGTAGTTCTATTTTTAATTTTTTGAGGAACCTCCATACTGATTTCCATAGTGGCTGCACCAATTTGCAATCCCACCAACAGTGCACAGGGTTCCCTTTTCTCTACATCCTCACCAGCACTTGTTTGTTGATTTACTGATGATAACCATTCTGACCGGAGTATCTCATTGTGGTTTTAATTTGCATTTCTCTGATGATTGTGATGTTGAGCATCTTTTCATATGTCCACTGGCCATCTGTATGTCTTCTTTGGAGAAATGTCTTTTCATGTCCTCTGCCCATTTTTAAACTGAATTGTTTGGTTTTTTGGTGTTGAGTTGTATGAGTTTGTTTTTTTAATATAAATTTTGGATATTAACCCCTTAGCAGATGTATCATTGGCAAATATCTTCTCCCATTCAGCAGGATGTCTTTTTGTTTTGTTGATTTCCTTTGCTATGAAAAACGTTTTTAGTTTGATATAGTCCCACTTGTTTATTTTTCCTTTTGCTTCCCTTGCCCGAGGAGATATATCAGTAACAATATTACTAAGGGTAACGTCTGAGAGTTTACTGCCTGTATTTTCTTTCAGGAGTTTTATGGTTTCAGTTCTTATTTTTAAGTCTTTAATCCATTTTGAGTTTATTCTTGTATACAGTTTGAGAAGGTGGTCCAGTTTTATTTTTTTGCAAATGTCTATCCAGTCTTCCCACCACCATTTATTACACAGACTGTCTTTACCTCAATATAAATCTTTGCTTCATTTGTCATAGATTAAATGACCATATAGGCATGGATTTATTTCTGGACTCTATTCTGTTCCATTGATCTACGTATCTGTTTTTATGCCAATACCATGCTGTTTTGATTACTACAGCCTTATAATTTGATATCAGGTATCGTAATACCTCCAGCTTTGTTCTTATTTCTCAGGATTGCCACAGCTATTCAGGGTCTTTTTTGGTTCCATATAAATTATAGTATTATTTGTTCTAGTTCTGTGAAAAATGCCATTGGTATTTTGATAGAGATTGAATCTATATATTGCTTTGGGTAGTATGGACATTTTAACTATATTAATTCTACCTATCTATGAGCATCGTATGTTTCCATTTCTTTGTATCTCCTTTAATTTCTCTCTTCAATGTCTTATAATTTTCTGAGTGCAGGTCTTTTACTTCCTTGGTTAATTCCTAAAATTTCTTTTGATGTAATTGTAAATGAGATTTTCTTAATTTCTCTGATAGTTCATTATTGGAGTATAAAAATGCAACCAATTTCTGAATATTAATTTTGTATTGTGCAAATTTACTAAAGTCTCTTATCAGTTCTAAAAATTTTTTGATGGAATCTTTGGGGTTCTCTACATGTAGTATCATGTCATCTGCAAATAATGACAATTTTACTTCCTCCTTTCCAATTTGGATGCCTTTTATTTTTCTTGTCTAATTGCTGTAGCTAGAACTTCCAGTACTTTGCTGAATAAAAGTGGGCATCCTTGTCTTGTTCCCGATCATAAGGGAAATAGCTTTTAGCTTTTCCCCATTGAGCACATTAGCTGTAGGTTTGTCATATATGGCCTTTATTATGTTGATACATGTTCCGTCTATTCCCACTTTGCCGAGTTTTTATCATAAATGATAAAAATGCTGGATTTTATTAAATGCTTTTTCTGCATCTTTTGATATGACCATATGATTTTTATTTTTCATTTTATGTGGTGTATTATGTTAATTGATTTGCGGCTATTGAACCAAGCTTACGTACCAAGAATGAATTCAACTTGATTGTGGTGTATGATCTTTTTAATGTATTGCTGAATTAGGTTTGCTAATATTTTATTGAGGATTTTTGCATCTATGTTCCTTAGGGATATCAGCCTACAATTTTCTTTTTGTAACATCTTTGTCTGGTTTTAGAAACAGGATAATGGTGGTCTCATAAAATGAGCTTGGGAGCCTTCCCCCTTCCTGTATTTTTTGGAATAGTTTGAGAATAGGTGTTAATTCTTTTTTGAATGTTTGGTAAAATTTACCTGTGGAGCCATCTAGTCCCGGACTTTGTTTGTTGGGAGCTTGTTGATTACTGACAATTTTGTGGGTAGTAATTAGTCGGTTCAGATTTTCTGTTTCTTCTTGATTCAGCCTTGTAAGATTGTATGCTTCTATGAATTGACCCATTTCTCCCAGATTGTTAAACTTGTTGGCATATAGTTGCTCATAGTATTTTCTTAATTCTTTTTTTGTATTTCTGTGGTGTCAGTTGTCACTTCTCTTCTTTCATTTCTGATTTTATTTATTGGGTCCTCTCTCTCTATTTCTCGATGAGTCTGGTTAAGGTTTGTCAGTTTTGTTTATCTTTTCAAAAAACCAGCTCTTGGTTTCAGTGATTGTTTTGTTTGTTTTTTGTCTCTATTTCATTTATTTTCTCTCTGATCTTTATTATTTTCTTTCTTGTACTCACTTTGGACTTATTTTGCTGTTCTTTTTCCAGTTCCCTTAGCTGTAAAGATAGACTGTTGATTTGAGATTTTTCTTGTTTCTTAAGGTAGGCCTGCATTGCTCTGAATTTCCCTCTTACCACTGCTTTCACTGTGTCCCATAGATTTTGGGCCATGGTATTTCATTTTTATTTGTTTGAATTCTTTCAAGATCACATTGTTGACCCATTTGCTATTGTAGCATGTTATTGAATCTCCATGTCTTCGTGCGATTTTCAGTGCTTTTTTTTCTTGTTATTGATTTCTACTGTCATACCATTGTGGTCATAGAAGACAGGTGATACGATTTTAATCTTAAATTTATTCAGACTTGTTTTGTACTTAACATGTGGTCTATCTTGGAAAATGTTCCATGTACATTTGAAAAGAATGTATATTCTGCTGCTCTGGGGTGAAATGCTCTAAAAATATCAATGAATTCTATCTGGGCTTACGTGTCATTTAATGCTGCTGTTTCCATGTTGATTTTGTCTGGAAGATCTGTCCATTGGTGTCAATGGGGTGTTAAAGTCACCTACTATGATTGCGTTACTGTTGATTTCTGCCTTTATTTTTGTCAATATTTGTTTCATATATTTAGGTGCTCCGATGTTGGGTGCATAGGTGTTTACTAGGGTTATGTTCTCTTGTTGGATCGATCCCTTTATTATTACGTAATGTCCTTGCTCGTCTCTTATTATAGTCTTCTTCTTCCCCCCCCCCCAAATCAAGTTGTTGTCCTTTCAGTCTTAGTTGTGGAGGGTGCTGTTCAGCTTCAAGTTGTTGTTCTTTCAATCTTAGTTGTGGAGGGCTCAGCTCAGCTCCAGGTCCAGTTGCCATTGCTAGTTGCAGGGAGCGCAGCACACCATCCCTTGTGGGAGTCGAACCGGCAACCTTGTGGTTGAGAGGACATGCTCCAACCAACTGAGCCATCTGGGAGCTCAGCGGCAGCTCAGCTCAAGGTGCCATGTTCAATCTTAGTTATAGGGGGCGCTGCCCACCATTCCTTGCAGGACTCGAATAGAACTGGCAACCTTGTGGTTGAGAGCCGGTGCTCCAACCAACTGAGCCATCTGGGAGGCAGGTCAGCTCAAGGTGCCATGTTCAATCTTAGTTGCAGGGGGCCGAGCCCACCATCCCTTGCGGGACTCAAGGAATCGAACTGGCAACCTTGTGGTTGAGAGCCCACTGGCCCATGTGGGAATTGAACCGGCAGCCTTTGGAGTCAGGAGCACAGAGCTCCAACCACCTGAGCCACTGGGCAGGCCCCCTATAGTCTTCATTTTAAAGTCTATTTTGTCCGATGTAAGTATTGCTACCCCCATTTTTTTTTCATTTCCGTTTACATGAAATATCTGTTTCCATTCCTTTAAGTCTGTGTGTGTCTTTCGATCTGAGGTGGGTTTCTTGTAGACAACAAATGCATGGGTCTTGCTTCCTTATCCACTCAAAGTTACCATGTCTTTTGATTGGAGCATTTACTCCATTTACACTTAAAGTGATTACTGATAGACAAATATGTATTGCCATTTTACTATTCATATTTTTTATTTTCATTACTGTTTATTTTCTCCTTTCTTCTGTTTAAAGAAGTATTTTTTAACATTTCTTGCAATACTGGCTTGGTAGTAATGAATTCCTTTATTTATTTATTTATTTATTTATTTATTTATTTAATTTGGGAAGCTCTTTATCTCTCCTTCAATTTTAAATGACAGCCTTGCTGTGTAGAGTAGTCTTGGTTGTAGGCTCTTGTTTTTCATCATTTTGAATATTTCCTGCCAGTCCTTTCTGGCCTGCAAAGTTTCTGTTGAGAAATCAGCTGATAGTCTTATGGGAGCTCCCTTGTGAATAACTAGTTGTCTTTTTCTTGTTGCTTTTAGGGTTCTGTCTTTATTAACCTTTGCCATTTTAATTACAATGTCTTGGAGTGGGCCTGTTTGGGTTCATTTTGTTTGGGACTCTGCGCTTCAGGGGCTTGTATGTCTATTTCCTTCATTAGGTTAGGGAAGTTTTCAGTCATTATTTCTTCAAATAGGTTCTTGACCCCTTGCTCCCTCTCTTCTCCTCTGGTACCATTATGATGCTTCATGTTGTCCCACAGGCCCCTTAAACGATCTTCATTGTTTATTCTTTTTTCTTTTTGTTGTTCTAATTGGTGTATTCTACTACCTTGTCTTCTAAATCGCTGATTCAATCTTCTGGTTCATCTAATTTGATGGTGATTCCTTCTAGTGTATTCTTAATTTCAGTTATTGTATTCTTCATTTCTGACTGGTTATTTTTGATGGTTTCTATGTCCTTCGTTATGCTTGCTATCTCTTTGTTGAAATTCTCACTAAATTCCTTAAACATTCTTATAATCAGTGTTTTAAACTGTGTCTGGTAGGTTGGTTGCTTCCATTTCATTTAGTTCCATTTCTGGAAGTTTCTCCTGTTCTTTTATTTGGGACATGTGTTTTTGTTTCCTCATTCTGGCTGCTGCTTTGTGTTTGCTTCTACGTATTAGGTAGATCTCATATGTCTTTCAGTCATTGCTGGGTGACCTTAGGTAGTATTGTCCTATGTAGTACAATTGTGCAGTCTCCCTAATCTCCTGTACATGTGTTCCAGGAGTTTACCTTGAGTGTTCTCCTGTTGAAATTGAGCCTTGGCTATGCCCACAGTGTATGAGTTGCTGTGTTGACTCCTCAGAGGAAGCTATACCCCCAGTGGGCTCTTGTGCCTTTTGAAACCACTCTGGGTTTGCCGCTTGTGGGGCTAACCAGGTAGTGCTCTGGTACGGTCTGAAGGTGGCCTCTAGGTATGTTGTGTCTCTTGGGAGGGGATCCCATGCAGGTCAATTTCAGTCTTGCCTATTACCGGCTCGTGGCTACCTGGTAGGAGCCACAAAGATATATGTGATTGGTTGCTGCCTGTGCTGGACCTGGCAGCATATGGAGGTGACCTTGTTGTGAACCGAGGCTGGTTGCCACCAACAGGGGGCCTGCAGCAGCTTAGCCAAAGGACCAGGGCCCCTAGACCTACTGCCATCCACCAGCTGCCTGTAAGGTCCAGCTGTTGAAAGAGCCTCCTTAGGTGTGCAGACCAGGCTGGTTGACCTGGTGTTGAGAGTGCCCTTGGCGATGCAGCACTAGGTGGACGACAAGGGAGTCACAAGACATGACTGGTGGTTTTTACAGTTAATGTAGAGTCAGTTCTTATGCCAGTGCCTGCCCTTGACCACCTTGCATAGCGCCCCGAGAACACCACAGCCACCTACCACCTCAGATTGGCAAATTTCTGAGGGCTGCCCCACAGTGGCTGTGGCACAATGTTTGGGTCACTGTTCACTACCAAAATTTCCCCAGGCTGTTGCAGATTGTCTGCTGCTGGAAAAGACCTCTGTGGATTGTGAGGCGGGTCAGCCACCCAAGTGCCCAGAGTGTCCCTGGCAATGCAGTTCTAGGTAGGAGGAGCAGGGTTCCAGGTGTAGTCAGTGGTTTCTACAAAGTCAATGCATTTGGCTCCCACATTGGTGCTGAGTCAGCGACAAACCTGCAAAATTGTCCTGAGAACACTACGGCCAGCCACCGCTCGTCTCAGGCCGGCAGGTTCCTGAGAGCTGCCCAAGAGAAGTATGACTCAGGTCTTGGGTTACCACCCATCAGCAAATGTTTTCCAGGTTCCTTCAAACAGGCTTCCGCAGACTGTGGGGTGGGGCCAGCAGTCCAGCAGTCCAGAGTTTCCCAGGTGATGTAGCAGCAGCTTTGCGGGGGGTGGGGACCCAGGGTGTCACCAAGTTGGTTCGCACACACGGATTCTAACAGACCAATGCGGTCTCAGACTTGGCCCTTCGGGAGAGAGCTTAACATTGAAAGGATGGCGCCCTCCTGTAGGCCAGAATCCACACAGGACGACAATGGCTCCTGTCCCTCCAGGTCCCTTGCTAATGCCACACAACTCAGTTCTTCCCCACATGTCCCTAGGCCTCCCGAGCTGCTGCCCCTCCACCAGAGACCAGGTGAGTGCCCACAAGCGAGAGAGTCCATGTTCTGGCTCTACAGAGGGCGTCTGCGTTTCCAGCTTCCTTCCACCCCACTGAGATGGGCAGACTAAGTCCTTGCTGATTTTCACTTCCAGATGCCATGGGAACTCTTCCTGGCACAGGGCCCCTGGGCAGGGGAGTGTGGCGTGGGGCTGGGACCCTTCCCTCTTCAGGGGAGGCCTCTGCCACTAAGGTGTCCCTCTCAGTGTTCAACCACTATCTGTGGGTTTGGGGTCAGCCTGTTATGTGTTTCTGCCCCTCCTATCAGTCTCCATGTGGCCTCTTCTTTATATGCTTAGTTATAGGGGTTTTATTCAGCTAGTTTTTAGAAGATTCTTGATGTTGACTGTTCTACAATTTATTTGCAATTTTGGTGTATTCCTGGGATACAGTAGGTATAGCATTTACCTAATCTGCCATCTTGGACCTCTCTCCTCCAACATTTCTTAGTAGTAAAAAAAGTAAGACGCAGAACAGTTGTGAATAGCCTGCTACTATCATTTATGTAGTGAAGAAGACTGAAGACTATGTATTTGTTTTGGCTTAACTATGCATTTTCAAAATTTTTCTAGGATAAACAAGAAACAGACAACAGTGATTACCTACAGGGAGAGATAGTAACTGAGTGAATTGGGACTTGGCGAGATAAAGAAATTTCACAATATGCCTTTTCGATTTTGTGACTTTGTGAATATCACTATAAAATAATTAAACACGTAATAAAAATAAATTAGAAATTCCTTGAAATGAAAACAAAGGGAGTAAGTTGAATGATATTAAGGAGTATTTTTCAGATAAGGCAGCTTGAGGCATTCTTCCACACTGCAGTCCCAAGGTTTCCTTTGTTTCCCCTTCCTTTCTGATCAGCTTCTCTCCTGATTATTTCTTTTTTTAACTACCGTGTAAAAAGAGTTAGCATAACTAACCTGACTGCTATCCTTTGAAAGGCTTGCTTACAAGGTTGGCCCTTGGCTGGCTTCTGGGAAATTAGATTTGGGTGAGTTCCCACCATTAGTGGTTTACTTTACCTAGACTGTGCAAACACGATGGTTGAGGCTGAACACCAGCTTTCCTTCTGGGAGAAGAGCATTTTGGTGTGTGCCAGGCACAGGGTGCCTACACGATCAGTCCCCAATAAACACCCTGGGCACTGAGTTCCGAGTAAGCTTCCCTGGTAGACAGTTCACCCGTGTTGTCTCTCTTGTTGCTCGGGATTAAGTACGTCCTGTGTGACTTCACTGGGAGAGGACTCTTGGAAGTTTGTGCCTCCTTTTCTCTGGTCTTCATCCTGTGTGCCTTTTTATGCCTTTTTCCTTTGCTGATTCTGCTCTGTATCTTTTTACTGTAAAAAAATTGAGTAGTGAGTCTCACTGTATGCTTAGACCTATGAGTTCTCCTAGTGAGTCACTGAACCTGGAGTAATCTTGGGGAATTCTTGATTCCCTTCTATCAGACTACAGTTAAATGTTAGGCTTGGGGGGCTGACCTGGTGGCTCAGGCGGTTAGAGCTCTGTGCTCCTAACTCCGAAGGCTGCCAGTTCAATTCCCACATAGGCCAGTGGGCTTTCAACCACAAGGTTGCCGGTTCAACTCCTCGAGTTCTGCAAGGGATGGTAAGCTCCACCCCCTGCAACTAAGATTGAACACAGCACCTTGAACTGAGCTGCCTCCCGGATGGATCAGTTGGTTGGAGCACGGGCTCTCAACCACAAGGTTGCCGGTTCGATTCCTCGAGTCCCGCAAGGGATGGTGGGCAGCGCCCCCTGCAACTAAGATTGAACACGGCACCTTTAGCTGAGCTGCCGCTGAGCTCCCAGATGGCTCAGTTGGTTGGAATGTGTCCTCTCAACCACAAGGTTGCCGGTTCGACTCCCACAAGGGATGGTGGGCTGTGCCCCATGCAACTAGAAAACGGCAACTGGACCTGGAGCAGAGCTGCGCCCTCCACAACTAAGACTGAAAGGACAACAACTTGACTTGGAAAAAAGGCCTGGAAGTACACACTGTTCCCCAATAAAGTCCTGTTCCCCTTCCCCAATAAAATCTTTAAAAAAAAAAAAATTTTAGGCTTGGGAAATAGTTTCTTTAAGGATGGGTCATGTCTCTGTTCTAACCCATTCAGTAATTAATTTTATCGTTTAACTCTCATAGAATAATCTTATTTTCTTGTAAGTTTTGGGAATGTCTCATAATTGTTCCCATATATGATTTGGGATTATATGATTCAATGCTATCAAATTTAAGAAAAATTGTGGCAAATATATGTAAATGAAACATATTTAAGAAACTTTAACCTGTTATAGCTCGTACATAAGACTGCTATTGATTTTTGTATATTCAACCTATATCTACTTTGCTGAATTTGTATTCATATTAATAGTATTTATGTGATTCCTTTGAATTTTCTAAATATAAAATCATATTATCTATAATTAATGATTTTCCTCTCCTTCTTTTGAATATTTGTACCTCTTACTAGTCTGGACAACATTTTTTGCTGTTTTATTTGGGGAATGCTACAAAATTCTGGTCAGGACTAAAACAAGGTTAATCACAACGATAATAGAAGGCATTCTCTTTCTCTTGCTCATTTTAATTAAGAATACGTTGAATGTTCCTCACTCTAGGTACATAGTTAGCTACTTAATATAGAAGCTCTTCATTTCAGGCTGAGTTTTTTTTCTTTTTTTTAAGACTGGGTACTGAATTTTATCAGGTTTTACAAAATGACCATTGAGATAAGCATGTGATTTGTCTTATTTACCCTACTGACATAGTATAAAATATTGTTTTATTTTTATATACTTAACCCTCATGCATGTTTCAGATAAACTCTTTTGGTATATTATTTTATTAACAGGCCTATTAACTAGTATTTTATTAATATTTTTCTAATCCATAATGATAAATTAATCTGGGGGAGAGTTTTCTTTTGTGTGTGCTATTTTTATCTCGAAATAGTGTCACTATCATAATAATTCCTATCACTTACTGAGTGCTAACTACTTTCCGAGGACGATCCCAGGCTACTTAGATCCTACCTACCCTGCAATCTTAACTAACAATCCTTTAAGATCAGTATTGCCAATCTATTTTACAGAGAAGGAAAAAGAGGCTGAGAGAAGACCAAGGGGCATACTGAACGTCACACAAGTGTCCTGTGGCCTAATTGCTATGGCATGAATGAGATAATTCCGATCTTTTTCATTGCTCTGGAATAGTGCATTCTAAAAGTTTAAAAGTATTTACTGGTGAACCCAAAAAGGGCTAGAGCCTTTCTTGTGGGGAAAGGGAGATAACTATGATGACTTTCCTCTATTTCATACCCTCTGACTGGGCTTTTTAGATTTCCTCTTATGTTCATTAGATTTTTCTCCCTAGAAATTATCTATTTAACTGAGACTTTAAAACATTTTACAGTACATAGTGTCTTTTTTAAAGATCTCTTTTCTTCAACAAATACTCATTGAACCTATGGACTAGACACTTTTCTAGGTGCTAGGGATATAGCAGTAAACAAAACAGATTTAAAAAGAACATCCTGTCTCTCTGTAGCTGACATTTAGATGGGGGTGGAGGTGGTAGGTAGAGACCCAGAGTAAAAAAATGAATAAGTTATACACACACACACACACTCACAGAAGGTGATAAGTGCTACCTATGGAAAAACAGTATAGAGTACCGTTGGCAGCATAGGCTTTACAATCAGATTGTGTTTAAATCTCAATTCAGCTACCTTTTAGTTGTATATGACCTTGGGCAAATAACCTCTTTTTGCCTTGTTTTTTTAATCAGAGAAATGGGGATAATAAAGGTAACACATTGGATTGTGTGAGGATTAAATGTGTTAATATTTACAAAGTGCTTGGAACAGTACATGGCACTATATAGAAAAATAAACTAAGAAAGGTGGATAAAGAGTGCTGGGGAGGCATATAATTTTAAATAGGGCAATAACAGAAGACCCTATGAAGAGGCTTCCATTAAACATCAGAAGAACGATGCTGGTATCTCTGGAAGAGGATTCAGGGCAGGGAGACCAGCACACAAAGATCCTAAGCAGAAGACTACCAGGTATGTCTGAGGCACAGCAAGGTCAGTATGACGGAAGAGAACTGAATGATCAGAGACCAGCGAGAGAGATCAGAGATGCATTTGAGAGGGTGGAGGTGTGCGAGGTAGGTGAACAGAAAGCCTTTACTCTGAGTGAAATGAGGAGCCTTTGGAGATCTGAGTAGAGAAGTGACATGATCTGACTTATAGGCACACGCTGTAGGGGAGCGAAGGCAGGAGAAGGAAGATTGGTTAGGAAGCTACTGCGGTGAGTCCTGGTCCATAAGAAGCATGGACCAGGGTGATGACAGAGGAGGTGGTAAGATTCTGTATACATCAGTTAGCACCAAGAGAATTTCCTGCAATGAATGTTGGGTGTGAGGGAAAGAGGAGTCAAGCATGAAACCAAGGATTTTGGCTGGGGCAGCTATAAAAGCATAATAGTAATGAACTGATAAAGGGAAAGCTGGAGGTAGAAGAGGTCTAGGAATTCAGTCTTGGGCATGTTAAGTTAGCAATCGCTATTTACATTACCAATTAAGAAATGTGGAGTAGATAGATTATATTTGAGTCTGGAGTAACAGAGATAGTTCTAGGCTGAAGATGTAAATTTGGAAACTGTCAGCATAGCAATAGTAATTAAAGTCATGAAACTACACAGGGTATCAAGGGAGTCAGCTGTAATTGGAAAATCAGAGGAACAAGGCTGGAGCCCAGGGGCACTCCAATGTTGAGGTCCGACAGATGAGGAAAAACCAGTAGAGGAGACTGGGAAAACGAGCTGACTCCAGCTCTCTTTAGCTCTGAGGCAATCGAGCAACTTGAATTTAAAGGCCTTACCCTGAGAAGGGGACACGATCAGAGGTCAGGGTCTGCCTAAAATGGGAGTCTAATAGAAAACTGGCCTTGTTAAAGTAGAATCCCAAAGGGCTGCACCCCTAGTGTACGATGAACCAAAACCAAACTTCACACTTCCCTTTCCCCCACTATTACTCCTTAGGGGATTTCAAGGAAAATTTTCTTGGTGCTAGGCAGATCAAACAAACAGTCCCTGAGGGTTGTAACTAGAAGCCAGCCCAAATTCACACAACCTATGGTAAGTAATTCCCGAAACAGGGTCCTGAAACGGGAGTGCCTCCAGGTATCTAGCAATGCAGACCCTTTCTGGATGAAAGTACCCTCGTTCTTGGGCTCAGTGAATGTCCCACAAAGGATAATGAAAAGAACTAGTCAAAGATAACTAAGCCTGCAACGATTCAAAAATAGCAAAAGGAGTCTTTAGCAGCAAAAGCAGATTTCAGGTATAAAAATTAACAGATAGATAATAAATAATAAGAATGTTTATTAAGTTAAAAAAATAAAGAACAACTTGGAAATAGAAAATAGGAAACTATAAAAAGAGCAATGGATTATTATTATTTGAAAAAGAACCAAACAGAACTTCTAGAAATGAAAAGTATTAATACCACAACCAATAGAAAGCTCAATAAATGGGTTTCATAGCAAGTTAGTCACAGCAGAAGAAGGAATTTATGAATGGAAAGACAGATCAGAAGAAATTATCTAAATCTTAACCAGATGAACAAAAAGATGGAAAATACAGAAGAGAGGTCAAGAGATGTGGGAGAAAGTGAGAATGCTGTATACAGAGGGTATCAAAAAACTGCATATACATTTTAAGAAAGGAAGACTATTAAAGTTGTAATATATATTGATAACAAAAGATGAATACAAGTCAAGTCTGACTTCTGCAATTACAAGAGGTGCTCAAAATGGATACCATCAGTGTAATTTTAATAGTTTTTTCCTTTCTTAAAATGTGTATACATTTTTTTGTTACCCTCTGTGCGCATATGCACACACAGAATCAGAGCTCCAGAAGAGAAGTTGGAGCACAGCCAATATTTAAAGATACAATGGCTGAGAATTTCCCAGCAATAATGAAAAACTCCAACCTGCCAATTCAAGAAGTCTAACAAGTCCCAGTAGGTTAACTATAAAGAAACAAAACCTAGACATATCAGAGCGTAACTGTAGAATGCCAAAAACAAAGACATGGTCTTTCAGAAGTGCTAGCAAAAAAGAAATGGAAGGAGAGAGGCTGACTGGCAGAAGAGCTCTTACATATGGGTTAGGAGAGCGAATGCCTTCATAGACTGCAGCAATCTGCAGCCATCAGTCAAACAGGACGACGCTGTTTAGATAAATATGACTGTTCTGACAAATGTGTAAGTCATGTTCACTGGCAGGAATCCAGCTCTGTCATAATTATTTAAACATTCAATTTTTTTCCTTCTTCCAAATAAAAGAAAGCAGAACTAAAAGAAGTGTTCAAAATTACTGGGGACTTTTAAACTCCCGCCACCACACTGCTACAGGTAACGCCATTTCCACTTGCCTATTCCCCAGTGGAAATTTGATAGCCACAGTGTGGGCCTTACTTGTTACACAGATCTTGGCATTTCAATCAGTCTCCTCTGAAATGAGGCTCAGACAAGCATGCAAAGCTCCTCTTTTCCTAAGTGTGGAAAGAGCTTGGGTTTTGGAATGAGAAAGGCTGCTGGAATCAGTTAGGCAAGATACTTACCTCCATAGGCAAAGTTTCCTCAACTATCAAGTAAGGATAACAGTGCCTATCTTCATCTAATCGTTCAACATACACTTACTAAGAAACTTCTAAGTGTGAGGCACTGGGGACATAAAGATCCGTGTGTATACAAATATAAACACACACACAGACTTTAGGGAAAACACAGCATAATGCTGATAGTTACACTTTTATATTCCAGGCGGAATAGCTGATTCTGCTCTGGTGACTATGCCCAGACCACATAGACAGACCGGCCAGATCGTCCCCCTGAGCAGCTTAGCCTGATAAGCCTGATCCACACCTTAGCGATTCGGACCATTTATTGTTTTCCACTCTTATATCTGCGTAGATAAGCAAAATTTAAAATACTCTGAGGAAAGCCTCTAAAATGACATATACGAGTAGAGGCAAAAACAAACGGAAACAAATCAACATGAAAGAAACAGATACCAAACAGGGAGAATTTTAAAAAGATCATTGATATTCTCAAAGTGGAGCGAATGTATTTCAACCAGATAAAAACCAACATAATTATACATGTGTATGCATCTGTGTTTTATATACATACAAATACACCTACATCTTTTTTTTTTAGTAGGGTGCTGCTTACAGTGGCCCATGTGGTGATCGAACCGGCAACCTTGGTACCACCAGCACCATGCTCTAACCAACTGAGCTAACCGGCCACCCCACGTCTCTATCTTTATGGAAGAAACATCTAAAAAACAAATAAAAAATCTTAATTAGCAGGGCTAGAAAATAAAGGCAAGGGAATTTCCTAAAGAGCAAAAAGACCAGAAGATGGAAAACAAAGGGCAAGAAAATCAGATGACTAGACCAGAAAGTCTAATATATCAATAACAAAAGTTCTCAAAAGATGGTACAGAGAAAATGCAGGGGAGGAAATCAATGGGACAACTCAAAAAAAGCAGGCAGAGTCTCCAGATTGAAAGAAATCACCAAGTACATACCAAGCACCACGGTTAAAAATAACCCAAGGCCAGGACATGCTGTTAAGAGGGTGAAAAACGCTAAAGACAAAGCGAAGATCCTATAAGCTTCCAGGGACTAAAACAAGAATACAGAACTAGAATGCTTTGTACTTCTTAAGACATACTGGAAGATAGAATGCAATACAGCAATATCTTCAAATTCTGACAGGAAATCTCTAATCTATACCAAAACCATCATTGAAGTGTGAGGGTAAATAAAAGATATTTGCAGAAGTGCAAGACCTCCAATGTTTTACCTCAAGTTCACCCTTTCTCAGGAAGCTACTATACGAGACTCTGCACCAAAACGAGAGAGCAAAGTGTCGAAGAGGAAGACAAAGGACTCAGGAAACAGAGATCTAATACACAAGAGAGATGACGAATTCCCAGGATAATGAGAAGAGATTCTGGGATGACAGCTGTGCAGCACATGTGGAGGGCATCAGTTCAGACACTGTGGCAGATAATTCATCACAAAGATAAAATCAAGAGACTAATGCATCTGAACAATCTGAAAGAAGATTTAGACAACTGGTGAGGAGACTGGGGTTGAATGAGTGATCTGTTCAGAAAAAAACACACACAAAAAAACAACAATAGACAATTATCTGCTCCAAGAAAAGTAGAAAGTTGCATAGGAGTGAAAAAGTGTAGCATATGACTTAGCTGTTAAAAGCATTTTATAGTCAAAATAATATAAGCCATAGTATTCAATGAATCAAAATTATGATACAATTCTATAGGTGGATAAAAGGATTATAAGGTATAAATGTGAGTTGGGGCTAGCAAGAATAAAGACAGCTAAATTTCTCTTCCATAATGGGATATTAATACATAATGCCTAAAACTGAAAAATCAAGAAATATCAATACCAGTAGGTTTAGAAAAATGATGGTTAAATACTGAAATAATCAGCTAAAAAAGGTGTAAATGGTGGGCTCTAGGAAGAGGCAAATAAGGGTATGGCAAGACAGCAGGAAACTGCTGTTTTTAGAAACACCTGGTAGAACTTGCTAAGTAGTAGTTCTCACCCAGACAACACCCTGGAATTATACAGACACTTGACCCCACCCCCCACCTGGTCAAGCCAAACAGAGTCACAGGAGTTGGGGCCAGGTAAAAGGGTAGAAGGTTTTGCAAAGGGCTCTGAAGGTTTCAGATGCATAACAAGAGTTGAGAATTCCAGCTTTAAACTACTACAGGCCAGAGTTACTGTCATAAAAATAAAAATGTAGTATTTAAAGGAAGAAATACACATTAATGTTTGTGTTTATAAGAAGCATTCAGAAAACACATATATGTTCATAAAACATTCACATGTACCAAAACATAGCAAAGCAGGTACTCAAGAAATAATACATGTCACCCAGTTCTCCTTTTTCATCAGAAACTTGTAAAATGGTAGTTTAAGACTTTTTACACACACTTTGTGCGAAAAGGTAAATGTCAGACACCTTCATATGTTAACACAGAGAACTACATACTTGATTTACAGGCATTAAATAGTATTACTTTTTAAAAAGAACCAAATTGGTCTGTGCCATACTCTAATTTGCTTACTGCATATGGGCTCCCCATTTCATTTCTGAAGATCAGTATGTTCTGGATAATTTAATTTTTTAGAGGAGTGATAACTGCATGTGCCATCAAAAGTACACAAACAAAAAAACCCTTTCTACTTATTATTCCACTATCCTGGTATCAGAATATTGAAATCTAGAATTAAATCATGATACATAATTAAGTAAATTCATTTCCAAGTATGCACAGCGTCTTTTTTAAAATCAGCATCCCATAATCTTTCTACATCCAAAAAGCACTCAATAATGAAAGATATTCTTGAGATTATAAAAGGTATCAAATAATGTCCAATTAAATTAAGAGAAATTACTAGATTGCTAAAATACTCTCAATGCTGTAGCATATTGATATATACACTTGATCATCAACACATCCTGTCACTAAACTGTAGCAAATGATTCCTTTTCATTGACAAAGACACAGAATGCTTCTTTTTAATTCTATGAGGATACAAATACCTGGACTCTTCTGGTTTTATAAGTTTAAATGGGATAGTCAATAAACCTTATTCTTCAGAAACCTCCCAACCCCTCAAAAAAATTAAAAACAGCAACACACACGATTTAAGAAGGTATACAGCTAATTTTCCTAAAAATCAAAGTTGTAATTTTAAACGTGACAAAAGAGCCGGAAATATGCTGAAAAAATTAGGGTGCGTTGGATGCTCTTGGAATTCGGACTTGAAAAAGTGAAACTAAACATGAAAATTGGATGGAAAACATATGCTTGGGGTCAGCTCCTTGGCTACCAGACATTTCCATCTCTCCTGAAATATAATGCTGCTTCTCCATCTAATTATATGAACACCCATAACAGAAATAGTTTTAATTGGCAGTTTTAATATGCACATCCCAGCATATTTCTGAACATATTGTTCACTAATGAAATATTCCAACCACATAAAAGGATTCCAAAAATTCTGTTTTTTATTTTCCTGTAAATTACTATAGTTTGAATTCTAATATCCTATTTTAAAGTGTTTGCTGCTGGTATTCTTTATATAATCATTGAAAAACATTGTGTCAGCAGCAAAATATAAAACAAAGGCTTTTCAAGTTAGATCCCTGTTACTTATTTCTGCATTCAGGACCATCTTTTTCATTTGTTGTCACAAATTAAAAAAAGAAATTACGTGCATCTAAAACAATTTATGTTTATATTCAGTGACTGTACCTGTAAAACATGGGAGAGAAATTTCACTTAAACTATATAGCAGCTCAATGTGTGGAAGGGAAAAAAAAGGTTTGAAAACTAGAAAATAGAAGTTGCCCATATACTTCTACCTCTATAAAAGAAAATGATTCTGGGTTATATAACAAAAATAAACCTTCTACCAGAGATCTTGGAAATCTTGAATTTTTTTTTTCCTGCAGGAGGATTTATTATTTTCCACTGAGTGTCCATTCATGCGTTTTCTTCTTGTTTCTATTCATAGCACCAGATCCTGACTACCATGCACAACCTCAAAAGAAAAGAAAAACTAAATACAAACTGTAAAATTAAATAAAATAAAGCAAAATAAAAAGGCACATGTTAAGATTGGTTACCTCGGGTGGTGCCATAATGTGTAACGTGCAACAGTGCTCATGGAACTCACCTTGTATGCAACACTATTGGATGAATCCACAATGATAAACAGGGGCTTCCTTGTGAAAGGATACAGGTCTCCAGGGTGGAGGCTGGACAAACAACAATAACAGTAACAATAAATAACTGAATAACTCTATCAGCCAAGTCTTACATTTTGTATTCTTCAGTTTGGTCTGCTCACATCTCCTTTTCATTGTAGCACTGAGAGCAAAACAAAGATTAATTAAGCAAGAGACAAAAATGTCTACATTGACTGGGACAGACAAGTTGGTGATTTTATTTGGAAAAAAATTCAGAGATAATTATTATTCAAGAATATTCAAGCTAAAAAGAAGTCCATATATTTAAAGATGGACTAAACCTATAACCTGAACCATCTCAGAAGTTAACATTTAGGTACTTGTTTAATACTTAAAAGCCCTTTTTAGAATATGTTTTGAAAACAAAGATGTAATAACACAACCAGATTTATATTTCAATGAGTTTTTCAAACTCTCTATTTATTTTAAAGATTTTTAATATTTCAAGCCCATTCTTAATATTGCAGATAGTAACAGGGGCTCCCCTTTGACTATTCTTTATGTTTCCTCTGAACATTTGAATCAGAATCAGCTGGGTGCTTCTTAAACATATGGATTCACTGGCCCACAGAAGACAGACCTGACCCAAAGGCTAGAATTCAGTACCACACATTTGTGAGTCACTGCACAAGAAGGTCACAATTTTGGTGTGCATGCTCTCTCCGTGCCTTAGTGGACAATGTGTAGTGTGTGTATAAATATTGATGTAGATGTAAATACAAATACGCAAAATGATGTATCCATGAGCAGTATCATCAAACCTCATTACTGGAGGTGCCAAAGAAATGTATACACGTGACTTGTATTCATCTTTTGTTATCGGTATATATCGACTATTACAATTTTAATATTTTTTCCTTTCTTAAAACATGTATACATTTTTTGGCACTCTCTGTATATTGCAAATATAAGTTTTTCTAATCTAAATCATTTACAACTAAGGACAACAATAGCACCAGTGTATGGCTTGGGGAACTATTAGCTCTTATACATATAATTTGAAAAGTCTCTCTCTCTCTCTCTCTCTCTCTCTCTGCCCTCCCTTCCCCATTCTTTAATATGAAGAGTTAACATTTTTATGTAAAGTGCTTTTAGAAATACAACTGCAAACAAGTCCAGTTTCCTTTATGACCAGATTGCTATCTGTCAGCTAGAGAAATTCTAGAGCCAACTGGCCGAACCAGTGAATGTATTATACTTAAAAAGAAAAAAAGAAAAAAGCAACTTTCATGGATGAAATCTACTTGAAATCACACAATAAGTTCATTTGTGCTATATCAAATCAACAGAACCTTATATTAAAAGTTTGTATTGACGTTAACATGTTTGTATTGATGTTAACAAGTCCTGACATTTATATATGTATATATTTAGTCTTATCCAGCTTAAATGTAATTTTGTTTACTGACGTATCTCCGTAATTGAATACTGCCAGACATATAATAGATACTCAATGAAAATTTTTTTTTAAGAATCAGTCAAAAATTGAAATTTTCTAGGATAGTCAGAGACTGAAATAGTGCTGGAATCGAAGTAAGTTTTATTATTAGAAGCGTAAGAGAATATTTCTAGTACTAGAAAAAGTCTCCATTTCACTTAACATTTTATAAGAGAGAACAATACTTTTTATAATAGGCGGAGACACTAGAATACATACCAGTGCATTTCTTTGTGGGACTGATTTCGTTTGTGGATGGCATCTCCATTTATAATATCCCGGTTACTATTAGTAAGTACCCCTCCAAAATCATAAGGACCTGTGAAAACAAAGGGAAGAATCCTAGACTTCAATTGGAGAGTAACATTGAGCTGATGTTCAAATACAAAGGTATTGTGTGAATCTCTCATTGATACAAGTGGGAGATAATTACAAAAATTTTAGTTATTTTAAAATTTAACATTCTTGTTTACTGCAGTATTTAAATGATTTCAGCATGTTGCCTGATTGAACACTTTAAAAAATCATTTTATTCTTCATCAGTTCTTCAAACAGAATATAATGAGAAACAAAACAAGAATCTACCCATTATTCTGGGTAATAAAAGGGATGGAGATCTGGGATACTCAAAATAATCTTTACACTTTAAGTCAAATTAAAATCTCAGGTTTAACAAAATTACTTAAGAAATTACTAAGAATGAAGTCCTAATAATTTCTTTTTTTGATTAAAAAATTGTTTGCAATTACAGCTGACATGCAATATTATATTAGTGTCAGGTATACAAAATAGTGATTAGACACTAATAATTTCTTAAATATAACTTTAAGGGAGGCACTAACTGTAAAATTTAGGAAAAATTTGGAATGAAACTTAAAAATTCTCATTGACAAAAACTTCCTTTTTAAGAAAATAACTGCCAAATTTCAGTGTGTGAAAAAAATCATTATCACTATTGTCTGAAACACTGGAGTTTCAGACAATATCAGTCAGTTAAACTCCTTTTAAATGGAAACCAACCATGGCTATTATGAATAATCTCTCTCAAAGGACTATTCATTTAGTACCTATGGTAGTACTACTGTACTTTGAAAAAAGTAAAACAAGAGGTCAATATGTTAAGCTGGGCCAAGAAAATCTGATTCAACATTATATAAGACATGGAAATAATTATTTATAAATAAAATTACTAATTTTACTACAAAAAATTAAAATAATTTTTGATTTTACATCACTTTGAATGTTGTGACATTTTATCCCTAAAAAAAAAAAATCACTGCAATGAAAAGACTTTTGAGATTTATTTTGTTTTGTTTTCATTGTAACACTTTAAGAGGATCTGTAGGTCATGCAAGGAAGATGGCAGAGACATGCATTGTATAAAGGAATGCAAATTTCAACAAACAGATGAGGAGGAAAATGTTAAGGATGTTAAGAATTTTTTTTTTTTTGTCCAAAGATTTAATTCCCTTATTTATATCCCAGTTACTCTCCTACTCTGACCAATTTCATATATTCTGGACTCATATATTTTGGACAGTTTTAAGTTTTTATTCTGAAACAGCATCCCAATATTTTACAGGTTGAATTCATAAAAACCAAATAAAGGACAGAAAACAATCATGACAAGGACTTGAACTTTCACAGTTACAAAAGTGTACTGATTTCTACAAAGACTTTCAGCCACAAAGGAAGCCACTGACCAGATTCCCTAGTGCACTAAGGCTCAGAAAAACTCAGTGATGTAGATAATTGAGCTTTGTTATTCCATATATATATGTGTGATTTTGGCACATCTGATAGGTGAATTTGCTGATGATATGTAGACTTCAATGTATAATATTTCAGCATATACAATAAATTAGGGTATCTGCAAGACTGCCAATTCAACAAATAGATCAGGTTTCAAATTTGGAAGCTTCTCTAGAAAGCTTGAGATGGTCTGTGGGCTATGGGCCATTGTCTTGTAGAAAATAAAGAGAATTCAAGCCCTGCTCACAACAGGGAGCATTCCTTTATTGTACCTTCACTATCAGAACGACCTGTGGGGAAAACGCCAGTGGCTGACAGGTAAATCAGAAGCACACTATTGGCAGGCAGCTCCTGAAATTTTAAAAAAATCACATATACAAAACAACAAAAAGGAAAAATAACAGTTTTATTTAAAGCTCTTGACACTTTAAAATTCTGAGGAAAACAAGAACCTAAATTAACATATTATTGTTTTCTCTGAGAGTCGAGTCAGTCTTGCTGGTTCCAACTGACAGGTATCTATGCAGCAAAGATGCATTACCAACCCACAATCTACAACTATTGCCAAAAGTTGTGAAGACATTCTCTGCTACAAAAATCCCATCATTTAGAAAATGTTCTCTCAAAAACTTGAAATGGAGAAGTAAAGATCCTGATTATAGGTCTAACTCCCGTCCGTGGCTTTCTCTATAGAAACTTTGGTAGGAATTCCCTACTTCTCATAGCTCTTTCAATGACCAAAATGTTTCCCTGAGCTGCTTGAATATATAACAGGCCTATGCAACATGCTCCAGTTTTTTTTTTAAGTTCTGTACTGACTCTTATTGCTAAAGTAGTTTAGTAATAAAAACCTGAGGGGAGGAGTTAAGCAATAGTCTCATTAGCTAATGGTAAGGAACATTCATAGCTTCATAAGCAATTTCCATTCTGAAAATAGCTACAATTAGGATATTCTAAAGGCAGTTTCAATTTCACATTTTATCTAAATTCTTGACTCAAATATTCAAAGAGAAGAGTGACTCTCAAATTCCCTTTAGGGCACACTTCCCCCATATAGCAAAAAGGACTGGTCACATGTATACCTTAAAAGATGCTGCTAAGAATGTGTATAGTTGGCTGAAGGTGGGTTTGTACAGCAGATACTTGTGGGGGTTTTCTCGTCTGGTAGGCTTGTCGGCTGATTCCTGCATTTATACACAAAAACAATACACACACAAGCTGTTTGACAGGTAAATTATCAATGCTTATTTTTACTCTCATCTTTATCAAATACGTTTTTTTACCCAATGTCACTATTATTATGCTTATTTATTTCTCCTGTGTCTCATCAAGAGAGTTCTTGATTTACACTCCTGGCATTTGATGAATAACAACATTCCACGAGAAGCAGAAGCAGCAAGAGTATTACCAAAATCGCAAATGTTGGGAGAAGATACCTGCATTCCTGGCTTATTCATCTGGGAAGCTAAATTCATTGGCTCCCTTTCAAGAGCTTGTAACATCCGGAACATGTCAACAGTTAGTTCACTGAACTTAACCTGCAAGGAAAACACTGTTAATGCAGTACGCAGACCTTGAAGTCTTTAATCCTATTATTACTCTTGACATTCATGTGTACTTAATGACAAGGGAAATTTTATTTTGTTCATTTTCCAGTATTTTATTATGAAAAATTTCAAAAGACAGAAGACTTAAAAAATTATATGACACCTATATGTTCATCGGCTAGATCCTGTAATATTAACATTTTTCTGTATTTGCTTAATTACATTTCTCCATCTATCCGTACTTCTATCAGTCCATCAATTTCCTCAGGTATTTTTCAAAAACAAGTAAAAGTAGTCATGTAAACACAGAGACTTATATTAGGTCCCATAAAACGTGGCAGTAGACAATGATTAAGACTGCATCCTTTTCTATTTTGAATAATACCTCTATAAAACTCTAGGTAGGCAATGTGTTATTTAAATTAAAGTGTTATAATTTAGAAATTTGCAAATTAACGGTTATAAAAGCCAAAATTGGAGAAATACTAGAAAAAGCTAATAACAGAAATAATGGGTGTTAAGGGAAGGATCCAATAATAAAACTTGTATAAATAATGCACATAGAAAAATGTATTCACTGGTGACTTTTCCAATATCCCATAATTTCCAGTAAATTACATTTCTAGTGTATTAAATCATCATCAGGGGACTATTCTTTCATGAAAAAAATTTGAAATTTGCTTTTGACAAATGTATTTAAAAATAATCCCTTCTCTCTTTTTACCTGATTATAAAAGTAATATCCAGATGTAGAAAATTGTAAAGAAGGAAATAAAAATCACCTATAATTCTACTACTCAGAGATAAACCTTTTATGATGTTGGTGAATTTCTTCCTAGTCTTTCTCCTTTGCATATATGTATATAGACATTTAAACACATATGAAATAATTGTTTCATAGCTCCATAACAAGTTTATTTTCACTTACTATATCATGAGTAGCTTCCTTTGCAATTAAAAATTCTTTCTGAACCATTTAAATGTCTGCAATATAGTTCATATATGGACAGAGCATAATTTAATTAACCATTTCGTCACAAATGGATGTTAGGATATTTCCAAGGAAGTAATAACTCTGTAATAATCAAAAGCACTGTTTTTTAAAGTGGATTTTAAGCATATGCCTTCATAATTCTTTACCTGGTTATTACAATTACCAATAATGAGTGCATCCGCCAGAGATAACTGTCCCACAATCATGCCCTGTTCCAGCAATGGGGCTCCTGTTTCAGCAAGGCGATTAGATGTGATAACAATGGTATTATCATCATTCAGTACCATCACGGGGTCCGCCTGGAGGAAAAAGCAGTAAGTAGCTGATGACAAGATGAAATGTCAGTGTAAGTCATTCCTTCTTCTTGACATATACACACAGTGAAAGTGTCTATCACATGGACATTTACTTACTCATAATTATGACAACCTTTCTTGTCAAAAACTGACCTCAATGAAAGCTGCTACTTCTTGAAGCACCAAGTTCCATTCCACTTGATCTTCAGTATTAAAGCGGTGAGTATAATCTTCAATTTCATCAGACAATTCCTGATTTTAAAATATCACAAAGAAAATGGGTATAGAAAAAGCATAAAAATACAGCTATGTTGTATCATATTCCTGACAGAAGCTGACATAGTATAGAGGTTTGAACTATTATTAATACACAGTCCCAATTATAATCAAAAACAAAGAATGAAAACTACACGGATTTATTTCGAAATCAGAAACTCCAGGATGATACACATCAATAAGATCTTCCTAGAGCCCCAGAGGACCCCCTACCTACTCAGTACCACATCAGCCACGAATTTATTAATAGAAAACTCTTAAAGGTAAAACCCCAAAATTTTACCACTGAAAAAAAGAATACTGTCTAGCTAATTTTCTTTGGATTTATATCATATGATTTTGGGGGTGGGGCAGGGAGAATAGTCTTATTAGTAAGTGAGAGTGGAGGAAGACAGAGGAGGACTTGTCAAAACTAGCACGTTACATTTGAGTACCAAAAATTAAGGAGTGTGCCACTGAAACCACTGAGTACATAGGAGTGCAGTCAGAATGGAGTATGATGAAATCAGTACAGATATTAAGTGGATCCCGAATGCCATTAACTCTTAATTACCTGAGTTAATGAAGGACAGAGTGGTGCAGACATACTAAGGGATGAAAAAAACCAAAACTCATTCACAATAACTTGGCAAAACACGTTTTCTTGACGTAACATTGCAATTATTTTCTCTTAGCCTAAATTATTTTAACGTTTGTTTGCCATTTCCCAACCCTCCATTGATGAGTGGTGAAATGTAGAACATGCTGAAGGGATAAAAGCAAGGAATTAAGATCATTATCTCTGATAGGTGTGTGCTTGCAATATGAAAAGAGTTGGAAAAATTTTTTTAATCATCATCCTTGTTAGGAGTTGCCATACTTTGAATGTTGTAATGATTTAGAGATATCGAAAATTATTTTAACTTTAAATCTATTTTTAAGAAAACAAAATTATCCATACATATTTAGAGATTAGGATTTTAATGATTTTAAAGTGTACTTACCTTTACCAGATCCTTCACAACATCCATTTTGTTGAGAAGAAGACAAACTACTATAAATCTTGCATAGTATCGTAGTTTCTTAACTACCAACTCAGGCCTATGGTAGATAAATGGACAATTACTGATTAGATTACAAAAGAAAATATGCTTTTTGATTTTTCCAACTTTCCTGTAGTTTTTAAACTCTATGGATCCTACTCTGCAGTTATAAACACTGCTGCACATAACCTATAGTCTGTCAACACATTTCTTACTGATTCATTACGTTGTTCATTCATCATTCATTCATTCAACAAATATCTATTGAGAACTTGGATACATCAGGCACAAGGCTAGGTGCTAGAAGTAGAGTGATTAAACAAACAAACAAACAAAACAACACACTGGGCTGGGCCCAGTGGCTCAGGTGTTTAGAGCACTGAGCTCCTAATGCCAAGGTCGCCGGTGTGTGCTGCTGTGGGCTACCGTGTGCTGCCGTGAGTGGTCGGCAGCTGGTGAGAGCTGCTGTGAAAGGCTGACCCACTGCCTCAGCCGGGGGAAGTGCAAGGCTCATAATACCAGCATGAGCCAGGGAGCTTGTCCTACACAACTAGACTGAGAAACAACAGCTTGATCCAGACTGGGGAGAGACAGAAGGGGAAAAAACAACAACAACAACAACAACAACAAACTATAGACACAGTCCCTTCTTCACAGATCTTACAGACAGAAAAGTATTTCAAATGTAGAGGAGACAGTTATTACTTAAAACACAGAGGAATAAATAGAATGATGGGTGAAATTAAGGGTGCTACTGAGCCCACAGGACTAGATCTTAGAGAGAAGGCTTCCTAGAGAGAGTAAGGTTTAGGTTAAGACTATGAGGAACAGTAGGAGACAACAGGCAGAAAAATACAAGGTGAGAAGAGTTCCAGGAAGAACATTCTTTGTTTTGCAATCTTATTTTTCAGATATTAATATAATCAAGCCATTTTTCTTATGCTTAGTGTTCATATGCCATATCTTTTTCTATCCCTCTACTGTCAAGTTACTTCTGTCTTTTTATTTTAATGCGTCTTTTATAGATAGCATATGGTTAGATCTTGGTTTTTTGTTTCTTGTTTTAGGTGTTGCTTTTTTATCCACTTAGACAATCACTGCCTCCTATACTCAGGTCCTCAAACTATTTATATTTAATTTTATAGTTGCTTTGGCTGGGTTTGTGTCTCCCACCTTGCTATTTCTACCTGCCTCTTCAGTGTTTATGAGTATGTTCCTTCACCGCTCCTTTTTCGCTTTCTTTTCAGTTACTCTATTACATTTTATTGTACCATTTTATATCCTCTGTTGGCTTCTTTTAGTGTTGCTGGGAGTAGCAATACTTACCCTGGACTTATCAAAGGTTATTTACAATCAATATTGTACACCTCTTCACACCTGACCCTTTATACTTTTATCAGTTCAAACCTGACCATTTCCAATTTTCACTTCCTGCTTTCCACAACCTACTTTCCAAATATAATAACCTTACAACAGTATTTTCTTATAAGTTTGACATTTTTCATAATAAAAATCTTGTAAATTCTTCGATCATGAGTTTCTTATTTAGAAATGTATCTACTAATTGACAGATTTATATATTTTTTAAACTACACTTCAGTCTGAATTGTTCATGAAATTGCACCAGAATTAGGTAACATGTACTTGAAATATTAATGAAACATGTTTTGTGGCAAGTGTAAGTCACTTTCACAAAAGTTATACATAAGCTGGAAAATGATGTGCATTCGCATATTGCTGAATGCAGTTTTATGCACTTTAGAACACGTTTTAATTTAATTATGTTATTCAAATTGTCTTATAATTTTTTGTCTTCTTGATATATAAATCATTAAATATGGTACATTGAAAATCTCCATCTATATTAAACCATTTATCAATTTCTCTATGAAAATACAGCACTTTTTGCTTTATTATAATGCTACATTATTGAGCATACACAAGTTTAGAATTTTTATATTTTCCTGAACTGTTCCTTTTATAATTATGAAGTAAGCCTCTATCCTTAATAATACTTTCCGCCTTAAATATAAATAATCTATACAAACATAGCAGCATTTCTTCCCCTCAGTATCCATCTCATTTATCTTTTTCTGTGTATCATATATCTTTGGAGGATCTCTTGTAAACAGCATATTATTGGATTTGTCTTAAAAAGGCATACTGATAATCTCTGACTTTTACCTAGGAGTTTAGATCACTGTCATTTACCATGATTATCAATGCACTTGGACTTGTTTCTTCTGTATTATTTTGTGCTAATTATACGTTTTAGTATATGTTCCTTTTCTACCTTTTATTATTATAATAATCAAAATTTTATTATTCACTTTCCTTGCCCTTCTACCTCTTTGGAAGTTACAGTCTCCTTATAGTCTTTAAAAATATTTTTCTTAACATTTTAACAAGCAAATTTGATTTCTCTAAGCTTATTCTTTCATGTTATAGTTATCCAGGATTTGCCCCATTTTATCTTCATAACCTCAATTAGCCATTATTAGAATGATTACGATCTTATGAAGTCTGTGCTTTTTCAGGAAACAAAGGGATTAAGTATTTTATCACCAATCCATGTTTATCACCCCTTCCTTCTAGTTTCCATTTTCCTCTTCCTGAAGAAATCCTTAGTTCTTTTATGTCACCAAAACAACCACCCCACCCCAAGGCTGTCACAGCAGTGGTCACAGGGTTAATGGCCTAGGGATGTCTCTTACTTTCTTGACAGCTGAGCTGTCCATTTAAAGGGATGGTTGATCTATTTTATCCAGCATTTCTAGGTGTTTTGGAGATAGTTTTTTAGATTATCTATCCTACCACATTTTCAGAAGTGGAATTCAAAACAAAGAAAATTTGTAGGAGGAGGGTGTCAATTCACACCTGAAAGATGAATAAGACAATTCTTTAATTTTTGATAAAAATAAAATAGGTTCTATGAATCTGTATCATAGATTACACAACTATGTAACATAGATTACACAAACATATATTTAACTAGACTTTCTGTAAATGGCCAGACAATAAATATTTTCAGTTTTCAAGGCTACATACGGTGCCTGTAGCATATTTATGTTTCCTTTTTTCACAACCCTTTAAAAATGTTAAAATGATTCTAAGCTACCATATAATTCAGAACAGGCCATAATTTGCCAACCCCTGTATTAAGTAAACATTCCGAAGTGGTGGATGCATTCTGTTTTGGAAACCACTGTGTTGAACTGCAGCAAAGCACAGGTGAAGTAAGTCAGTGCTATCCACTCACACACGAGGGGCTCTCCCAGTCCAGCCTGAAAACCTGAACCCACCGCTCACAGCCTACCGCCTGACTCGGTATCAGACTGCAGAAGAAAAGGTCACTGTGCGAACCTCACTGGAAAGGTCCCCATCAAATCCGCCTTACAAACACCATGACTTGGAAGTGCCCACATCTGCAAGTTTAGATTTACATTTCCTACTCTAAACCAACTTCAATACTGTCAACACTAACGCTGACATCATGATTCTACTGAAGTTCTGGCGCTCCAGAATCGCAGCCTTGACCAAACTGCCAGGTCCACTACTTGTGAGATACCAACTCTACACATTTGCCTGAGAAACTGTTTTTCCAGGTGGCTAAATGCAGCATCTATCCACGACCTCTGCGTACTCAGAAACCTCATCTCTTCTGTATCTAAGTCTGACCAGGGTCAGCCTCAGCCATTTGCAACAGTCGGGTTTGCAGCTCCTAGGACAAGTGATTATGGGGTAACATCTCCTCTACTGAACAGGATGGGTCCTGAGAGCTGTCTACGCTTAGAACTGCTGGAATGTTCCATTCCTCCCGGCTTGACACAATCCTCAGGAACTGAGACAATGCAGAGACAACTTGCCCCTCTGAGGGGAGATTTTTGCTTTCCAAAGAAACTGTGAAACTGTGGAATACTTTCTTGCTTAGTTTTAATCTACTGGTGGTTGATTTTAGGAGCTGTGGCCAATTGATTCCCTGCCCTATGTGAACTAAGAAACAAACCACCTACCAACAGAACAAAGCCCCTTTAGAGACCAAGGTCAAGATTTCACACACTAGATTGTCCTTTGATTCTAATTTAGTGTCTTTAAGGCAAGATATTTTGTCATTGTGGTTCCAAGTGATCCTACCTCTGTTCATCTGCCCTGCTCTAGGAGGTAGCACTATGAGGACAGAAAATGATTTTCATAAATCAGACTGTTGGGTTTTAAGCTAGGGGCCTACAGCCAATTTCCCTTTTGGCAAATTAAGAAAGTGAATTATACAGGTATTTTACTATTGCTTCAAAATAGTTCTTTGCTTGTACATATTTTCCGTACTGGCAAAATGTTACATCGTCCTTTTGCATGTTTTTAGAGATACAATTTATCTCACCAAAAATTCAAACAAATTGTACAACATAAATGCAAAAAAAAAAAAAAAAAAAAAAAAATAGGATAGGAAGAAACATATCTGTAGTGAATACATGTGAAACACACCATAAGAAAAGCTGAAGGAAAAGTACTGTAAAAGCTGACGGAACTTCTGATAGAAGAATGAAGAAAGGCGATGACAAAAAGACCAGGGGAAAATGTAGAATTCAGTGTCTACATACCTCACTTGTATTAAGCTGACTTCTCTAGACAAGTTTGAACAAGATTTGCTTGGGCATGGAGGTGATTTACAAGAGTGGGACTTTCCAAAAAATGTTGCTGTTGAGCTGGGAAGCTTATGATAGTGTTCAACTACAGTGTGTTCTCTAGAAAAACATGTCAAAACTATGTTTTCTTCTATCGCTAAGAGAATATAATCTTTGCACTATATAACAACTGTGAGTTCTGGGGGTAGAAAGAACATTCACATCTTCTAGGCCTGAAATTTCTCTTACAATTCTGGGAATGCTAGCAATAAAGATTCTTCAGCAGGGTCCTGGTTTCTTGCACAATTCCACCCTCACCTGGAATTGATAACATCATCACCCGTACCCCAAATATGTCTGTAACTCCCATAAGATAATCATCTAAAAGCAAAGAGCACGCCTGTACACATTGCTTTCTTTTTCTTCTCCACCCCAAGCACCTACCACACTGCCAGATATATAAACAATGCAAAATAGATTATTACTGGGAATGAATGAACGAATTCTGTATGACTTTTCCCCCTAACAGTGGAGCTACACAGCTGCACAGTATTGGGTTTATAAAGGAACATTCAAACAGCATTACCACCTTTTCTTTAGTCCTACATGACAGTTATCAACAGGCTTCTGAATGTATATGAATTAAGAGGACACAGGCTAATAAGAACCAAGGTTATCAGCTAAGCCTCACTCTGGAGCTGCTTCTTTTCAATGAAACTTTGTGTGACCCCAATCTCTCATAAAGACATAATCCACCCTTCCTTTGTGCTCTGACTCTATCCTGATATTGTGACATCTGTTACAACATCTACAATATTTATTGCTACTAGGCAACATACCTCTATATGCTTAAGAAGGTCTGGTATAAAGTAGGCATTGCACGAAGCCCATTAAATGAATAAAAGTTATAAACAAATGTGTACTTTTCTGCATAATTTCTGCACAAACTAAACATTTTGAGTGTTTTATCTTCCTCTTGCTAAAAACATAGTAGATGCATACCTGTCCTCTTTATTGACTTGAGAATAATATGATCTCTGTCTGATTGCAGAATAGAAGGAGAAAGCTTCATTCAGATAGCTGGTCTCTGAGGTGCGCAGGCTATGAGAAAAAAGTATGTTTAAATTTGACAGTGTTTCAAACTCTTCACCATGATAAATACTTATTCCATTATTCCTCTACATGTAGAGGAGGGGGATAACTACACTAAATTTGAGTCAGCAAGGCAATATTCACATCATCCTTAAAATGTGTAAAAATAATAATGATTCTAAAGAAATACCTCTCCATTGCTCCAGGCCTTTTTGGACGGCAACCCAAAGTATACATTATTCTCATCCTTTGAAGGGACTCTCCAAACAGCATTTCACCCAGTTAAAGTTAAATCTTTTCCCCCCCTTTTGTTCTATTTATTGAAGGTGGGGGAAGGAAGGAATATAAATATGAGCATTATGCTGAAAAGCAGGTCTTGTGAAGTACATCAACAGTATTGACTGTGCCTTTAAATTTGTACTATGGGCTACTTGTTTCCCTGGATAAAATGCAAAGCAAATCTCAAGACTTTCTGGTCACTGCCAAGTAATAAAGGACTACTACCGTGTTTCCCCGAAAATAAGGCCTCGCTGGACAATCAGCTCTAATGCATCTTTTGGAGCAAAAATTAATATAAGACTCGGTCTTATTTTACTATAATATTTTACTATAATATAAGATTGGGTCTTATATTAATTTTTGCTCCAAAAGACACATTAGAGCTGATTGTCCAGCGAGGTCTTATTTTCAGGGAAGCAGGGTAGTCACTAACCGATATAACCAGTCCAATGTAAATGTCAACTCACGTGAGTTTCATTTAACGTCACATCTGCTCTCCCCTCCCAGTTCCGGCCTCCGACAAGCTTGCTGCCTACAGTTCCATCCAGCTCAACCTTTGTCCCCAGGACCAGACCTGTGACAACCTTCTCCACATCCACACAGTCCCTTATCCTTTGGCTCATTTCCTTCGTTTTTTCCTCACAGGACTCAGAAATGGACCAATCTACATTAATCCTCAGTGGACGCTGACGAATCAGGTTCTTTGTTTAACATTTCTAGTTTTACAAGGGATTTCTTAAGAAAATATTCTACCCATGCGAGCGATTATAATGGTGGGGATTTGGGGTAGCATGGCAAAAGCCAGGAAGATGAAGGAATTTTCTGGCTTATTAAATTACAAATGACACAACTCTTTTTATGGTATACCTGATTGATATTAATTCATGATAATGAGGTTTGGATTCCTACAAGGAGTTCTCTTCTTTCCTTGACTCATGGGTGGAACCATACAAATGTTACTGCTCTACAGAGATAATCCTTATCTACTTCATGTAACCTTTTAGACATACCCTACAAGTAGGAGTTTTAAAGTCAAACTCCTGAAAACCACTCATTCAAACATAAAATGATGACATGTCTCCATACAATATCAAGATTTAAGTGAAGCCATTAAGAACTGTAAATTCATTTATCTAAAACCAAGATCCTACTCATTTAAGTTATAATTGAGTCTGACCAAATGAACTGTTTGGAAGGTGAGTCTTTGAA
The DNA here is from genome assembly GCF_036562045.2 of Rhinolophus sinicus. NCBI lineage: Eukaryota > Metazoa > Chordata > Mammalia > Chiroptera > Rhinolophidae > Rhinolophus > Rhinolophus sinicus. Next base: position 180,219,928 of record NC_133754.1, read on the forward strand.
GCTAATAATGTTACTTTGATTATGGAAGGTCGTTTCATAGCGCTGTGTAGGTCGATATGATCTGAACGATTAGGGTTTTTTCTAATTCCTTCGTTTTTCCTCCTACCAAGTAAGTACACTATGCGTACTTCTGCATGCTGTGTTTCCACCAGGCAGGACAATGCTTTATTTTTTCCATATGCAATTCACTTACTAATAATGGTAGTATAGCTGCCCAATCTTAGAAGCAATTTCCCCTATTTGCCACCGCTTCAAGCCATACCGATTATCCAAGACCTGTCTGTTTTATATAGGAAATAAGAAAATAGAAATAAGAGACTATCAATTTCAAGAATAATCAAATCTGCAAGTTTAATAGGATAAAATACCACCCACTTCATCATGAAATTTCAAATTCATGAACTCAAATTCATGAATTTTTCATGAAATTTTAATATATCCATTCAATTGAATTCAAAAAGCATTTATTAAATGTCTATTTAGAGTAAGTTGAAATATAAAAAGAAACTTCTTTGAGCTGTGTTCACAAAAATAAGAAGCAACATTGCCCGCCCCCAATAGCTTTGGCCAATAAAAGATACCTATTTTAGAATGATACCATGAATCAATCAGTCAACCTATGTTAGAATTAATCTGAACCATTTCAGATATAATAATTGTCTTTAAAAACCAGACAAGAACATTACATTTTAAAACCTTAAATAAACAGGAAAAAAATCCATGTGTTTTCATTTAGGTCATGAAGATAAAATATATTAAGATGCTCCAAGAAATAAAAAGCACTAAGGTAATAAAAGTCCAAACTGTGACTAATATAAAATGGACCCTCTCCTTCAACTGTAAAATTCCTTTACCGATGTTGCTGCTGGAACTTCCAGAGTTTGGTGTAAACGTCAAAAGTTCTCCCAAAATAGGACTGCCACTGCTTCTGCCCATATTGCGGCAAATCTCTGTAAGAACAAATACACATGTATTAATTTTAAATCTCTTAGGCTATCTGGAAACTAAGTCTTGTGATGGTACAAACTGGATAGATTTAAAGCATTTGTATTCAGGGTTTCTTGTTTTACAAAGTTATAATTTTTGGAGCAGAAAGAGCTCTTTATAACAAGGGTCCAGGGCACATTCTCTTCTATTTTTCCCACCTTTGACAGCTCACTCTTCCTCTCCTCTGTTGAGACCTCTCCTGTGAACTTTCTAGCATTCTCTTCCCTCTCCCTGGGTGGTCTTATTTATACTCATTTATACACCGATAACTTCCAAATGTTTATCTTCAGCTAAGAAGTCAGCACTTTGAAAAACACTGCTTTTTGGGGAATCCAGAAGTGAATATGCAAGGTGTTTTCAACTGGTCTCTCACCTCCCGAGAAGTGAAACTGTACATCCCTGTTCTTGAGCCTGAGAACTATAATCCATCCCTTAGAGACAAATACTTCCCTACCATCCAAACACTGGGACTGGCCCTATAACTTGCTTTGGCCAATGAAGTATAATTGAAAAACCAGGTCTGAGAAGATTTAAAGAGATATTATATGTATCAGCATTTTCACTTTTCCCTCTGATCTAAGACCAAGATAGGGCTGTTCCTCAGCCTGGAACGCAGAGAAAGACACAATTTAATGGGACCTCAGAACCGCAGACAACTTGTAGCTAATATAGGAGCTAGAAATACATCTCTGTTGCAATCAGGCACCAGAATTTTAGAGTGGTTACTGCAGCCTTATTTTGGAAAAGCCAGTATAGAAACTGGCACCAGGAGTGGGTCATTGCCATAACAATTGCTTGTGGATTTAGACAAAGAAGCCAAGAAATAGTATGCCCCTCGCCCTGGATGCTGCGTATTAGCTGTACTTAACAAAAGAGGAGAAAGAGATGAACTCAGAAAAGAACTAGCTGCAAGCAGAGTTGAAAAGAAGAGAAAATCCCCAAATTCTAGAACTTTCAGGATTGAAAGATACAACAATTTCTAATGCATAAGTGTGGAAAAAAAAAAAGAAATGCTCGTAAATACAAATGCTACTTAAGACAGTCTCATCCTCAGGGCAAAATCTCTTCATGAAAGCCTATGAATAAACACAGGAGAGAGGCCCCAAATACATTCTCTCAGTGGGACAAAACAGACTAGGGAAAACAATCGAAGGATGTAGCTGTCTTGCTGAATTCTGATAAGCTCCAGGTATCCATAATAAAGTCTACAAGAGAGACAGGTATATCTCAAAAAATTGTGGGAGGGGCGGGTGGTTAGCACAGTTGGTTAGAGTGCCAGCTCTTAACAACAAGGTTGCTGGTTCGATTCCCACGTGGGATGGTGGGCTGCAACCCCTGCAACTCGTCTGAAAACGCCGACTGGACTTGGAGCTGAGCTGCGCCCTCCACAACTAGATGAAACGACAAGGACATGACTTGGAGCTGATGGGTCCTGGAAAAAATACAGTTACCCAATAAAATAAAATTAAAATCATGGGAATGGCTATCGGTACATCAAAGCTAACCTGAATCAAATAGTCAACTAAATTGTGTGAGAGTTATACTGCCAAAGTCATTTGTTTTATAAGGGGACAATCATCATTGATCAGTGTGGTACACTTCTTACCCCAGTCTGTGACTTGTCTTCTCATTTCTAATGATTTTTTTATGACTTCTCAAATGTATCCATCTTTATATTTCGTGCTTTTTCTTTTTAAAGAAATTCATCCATCTAATTATACAGTCTTTTAAGAGATGTAAAGTGTTAGCTTTCAAATTTAACCCTTTAATATAACCAAAATTGAGTTTCAGGTATGTATAACAAATTTTACCTGAACGATTTTTAAAAATATGTATCCTATGTAATATGACAGAACCAGAACTGCAGTCATCAATTATCCCTTATGCTTGTATCTCAGTTCTCTGTTTTATTCCATTGGTCTGTTTTTCTATTTTCTCATTAACATTCTGCTAATTACTATAGCTTTATAATATGTCTGGCATGTTTCTTCTTTTTCAGGAGTGCCTTAGCTATTCTTGGTTCCTTGTACTTCCACATGAATTTTAAAATCAGCTTATCAAAGTTCTACAAAAAAACCCAAACAACATCCTATGGTAGATTTCTAATGAGGACTGAATGAATCTAAAGGTTCTTTGGGGGAATTAACCCTTTTAAAATTAGTTAATTTTTCATGTCAATAGTACCTCGTTCTATTTATGTTGAAAATATTGACACTACATAAATTGTACAACTTTTCCCATAAAGGTCTAATATTTCTTGGTTCATGTATTGCAATATTTTTATTGCTTTTGTGAAAGGGAGCTCTATTTTTATTTTATTTTTTTAGGAAATAAGCAACAGGCTTGTTTATTAAACCCCTCAGAGGAAAAGCATGATGGAATAATAACAAATACATTTTTGAAAACATGACATACAAAAATAAAGATCGACACATCTGTTTTTTGTTATGTCTTTAAAATATTTTTTTATGGAGGAAAGTTTGAAACACACACAAAAGTGGAGAAGAGTCCAATGAACCCCCATGTGCCATCACCAGCTTCACAGATTATAAATTTAGGGCCAATCCCTTCCATCCCAACCCTTAGGTTGCTAGATACACTATAGTGTTTTTGTTTTGGGGCTCCCTACTCCTCTCCATCAGTGCAATTGTCTATCTCTGTGCTCACTTCGTCTAAATCAATACCCCCATGATCACCACAAGCACTACTTTCGATTAAGAAAAGAAATGCAAGCTGTATTTCAGAATGATCTCTGTAACTCAAATGTCTACTAAAATACTTAAAATAGACAAAACAAATGCTAAGAAGTATAAGGAAAGAATTTTAAAATATAAATTCTCTCCTTCAACCTAGCTTTTATTTTCAAGTATAAAAGAAATCCTTTATTTACCTCACATAACTAAATAAGCTGAATGTTCTTGGTAAAAGCTACCAATTTATAGAAAATTTGAGGGGAATTTTCTATAAATTGGTAGCTTTTACCAAGGGAAGAGAGATGAATATTCTTTGGGGGAAGAGATGAATATTCTTCCCGATTTTATATATACAAAGTATTTGTGCATACAGTGTTTGTCTTGTTTTATAATGTAAACTTCTTTCATTTGCTACATCATTAAGATTTTCTTATATTAATATATATACACACATGTAGCACTGTGTATAATATACATACCTGTTTGGGATTGGCAGAAAGAGACACACACAAAACCTGCTACATATTTTGTTTACTTAGTGAAGGAGGCATAATTTCATGGAAATGAGACAGCTACAGAGCAGAAACAAATGCAGCTTGTTTGTGCAGCTGTTCTCTTGCACCAGTGGTGTATCAGGCTATTGGTGTCACGTGCCCTCAGTTAGGCAAGGTGTATGCTGAAGACAGTAGACGGAAGGAGAAAACCTGGTTCCTACATACAATTCTATCAAGTGCTAAGCATTATGAAGGCCAGAGAAAGTAATGTGAAATACGATCTGTACAATAAGGAGCTTATTATTTAGTTAGCTAGAAAAGACTAGCACATATACAGAAAAAGAGAAAAAACAGCACGTAAGTATAAATCATATGGTACTGAGTAAAAGTATTCATAGAAGGATACAGACAAGAGATACACTGAGGAGGGCTTGAGTAGTCAGCTAAAGCTGCAAGAAAAAAGATTTGGATAGGCAAAAGAGTAAAAAAGAGATCATCAGAGAGAGAGATAAATAAGATATTTAAAAGAAACAAAGGCAGCTACAAGCTAACAAAACTGTAGCACAAGTCTCAGCCAGACCTCACCCGTGCAACTGCGGACAGCTAGTGGTGGGTGGCCTCCCTCAAAGGCCAGGAGTTGCCTGTCTGGCAGCTCAGGTGCTGGGTCATGTGCTTCTCATCATCCAATAGGTGACTTGGGTCTGTTGACATGAGGTTGGTTGCCAGGACCCCAAGAGTAGCAAAAGAGAGGGCACCTCAAATTTGCATTTTTCTTTTCAAGTTTGCGTCAATTTGAACCATCCCATTGGCCAAAGCGAATCTCATAGCCAAGCTGGAGTCAGTGTGAGAGGGGATGACTGCTCAGGGGCATGGATACCGGGAAGGGAATGATTCTTACAGAGACCTTATGTTTCTTTCTTAATTTTGAAAATAGTATGTCTCTTGGAAAACAAAAGTACTATACAGCGTATAAACAAAGTAAAAAATACCCTATTGTTTGTCCCCTCAATTCTAGTCCTCAGAAATAACTGCCGTTAAGAATGTATTTTATATGCACATTTAAGTATATAAATGAGTTTTTCTATTGTTTTAAATAAATGGGATCAAACTATATATAATGTTCTGTAACATGCGCATTTTTAACTTACAAATATATCACGTTTCTTTAATACATGTGGGATTGTATCAATACTTACTATGTATTAACATAATATAGTATATAATGAAGCAATTTATTTAACCAATCTCTCCTGATGGACGTTTACATTGTGTCCAATTTGTCCCTGTTATAAATATGCTGCAATAAACATCTTCATCCTAATAAACTTGAATAATTATGTAACATGATTAAAGGGTAAATTTCTATAAGTGGAATTAATGAGTGAAGGAAGATTTGCATTTCTGCACCAGATGTTAAGAAAATGAGTAAAAACGCAAAAGGTTTTTCCTACCCGAAATTTTCAGGCACACACAGAAGAATGAGCTAGTAACTACATTTTTTAATCCATTTCCCTTATCCTTATAAGTAGAAACTCATTTCAGATTACAGAAATAGGCTAACTATAGGTAATAGTTTCCACATTTACTGCAAGTCTTCATCCTTTTTACATTTCCATGGATTCTAGGGAGCGGCTGCATTAGGAAGAGCTAATCAGATATTTAAAAACTGAAGTTACTGCTGGAATCTTTAAGACTTATCAAGTAGCTGCTGCTAGAAGACTGAATTATTATGTAGGAGCATTCAGCAGCAACAGCAGCTTCTTGAGAACTGACAACTCTTGGGTGCTCCTTTAAATAAAGGTACTGTGCAAAGTCTTCAAGCAAATTATCAAGTAAGCATCTGCCTGCAAGTTCCCTTAAGTTTCCCAAACCGACAAATTTAATAAACCTCAGTAATACATCCTATTAAGGGAGAAAACAGAACTCAGTGCTTTATTTCATGAGTGTGTAAGTTCAGGTGGTCAGCAGAAAGGGCTTTAGGAGAAGGGAATTTTGTGTGAGAACTAAAAACACATAAAAGGTGATCTAAAAGGCTAGAACAAGGCTCCTGACAGTAGGTTATAACATACAAGTATTTTCTGATTTAGAGTGATGAACAAGATTGGCTAAATTCTGTACTATTTTCCTCAAAAGAATTTAGAACATCTACCACTTCAAACTGCAGACTCACTATAAAGGTAGCAATTTCTTTTTAGACATAGGGTTTAATATTTTTTTAACTACCTGAAAGGTAAGTCCTATGATCACCCTTTTTCTAATAGACATATATTAAAACCACTATAATATGATTAGAGTCTAAAATTAACTAAGGCACCTTATAAAGAGTTTTAGATAAATTCCCCTAGTATGCAGTGCTTGACTCTGGTTTTAAACTCTGAATATATCACTTGGTCATTATTACTGTCAGTAGAGATGGGAAATTAATGGTGCATAGAATTAAATTAAATAGGGCTCTGTGAATTATCCCGCAAGTTAAATGACCTTATATTTCACCTTCTGCAAGGGGACCTGTGTTATAAATTGGCTGTTCATATTCTTTTTCCAAGGCTTGAGAGGAAATTGAAAGTATGAACCTGATCTCTCTCTCTTATTAAACCCTCAACTCTACCAACAAAAGTTGGGAGGCTACGGTAGGAAGAAGTGCAGCGCAAATGATTAAACCTGATTCTCAGAGATGTTTCAAATATAATGTTGAGAAGTCAAAACTTAGGAAAGTTCTTCCAAGTTTCTACAATTCCACCCTCTTTCGTAAACTGAATCAGCTAAGATGGTTGATGCCCACACATAAAATCCAAGTCCAACAAGGCACTTTTCCGTCCTCTTCATATCAGCCCTCCCTATGGCATGACACTGTTCACCACATCCTTACCACCTTGTAACCTCTCTTCTGTTCTTACTCTCTCACATTGGCTTCTCTTCCCTTAGTCTGGTCCTTAAATGCTGGGCTTCCCCCGGGGTATGTGTGTGTATTTGTAAATGAGGATCAGAGAGCTTAAGTGAGTTGCCTGGGAACTCATGACAAGTAAATGATTGAGCCAATTCAAACCTTCTAACCCCTAATCTAATGTGCTCTCCTGTCCACCATATGAAAAAAACAATCTTGATTTTGATTCTACATTAGCAAAGTTCTTCTCTGGGAGTTCATTCTGCTCCCCAAGTCTTGGGATGCTGGTGGCCTCCAACAAAGCTGTGCTGGAAGGCCAGGAGTAACTCACCCTCTCTGCTCATTTGCACACCAGACACAACTGTGCTTGGGACTTGTAAGCCCCATTGAGCATTTCCTTGTTTTAACACAAGCATTAAAAAGAAATCCACTGGCACACTTGGTTTACAAATTGAGGTTTAGGAGTGGATCTGTGAGTTTGAAAGTGCTAGGGCTAGGCCCAGACTGGTAGAAGCCTGAGCGTTTCCTCTAGGGGAGGACACGTTCAAGATACAAGACACCACTCCATCAAACCTTCTGTTTACAGAAGCTTTTTTTGAATGAGGGATGGAGAGAGAGAAAATGCACCGAGTGTCTGATTAGCTGGAAGGCAGACATCCTATTTGTCTCTGTATCCTGTCCCTAGGCCCTAGCCCAGCGACCACAATGGCGCTGGCCCACAGAAAGCACTTAGTGCATTGCTCCATTCCTAAGGATGGTTTATGACTTTGAAGAGCTTTGAATAATCGCCTCCCAGTTTTAAACATGCCAAGACAAACTAAAGCTATGGAATGGCATCTCCTCTTCCTGTGAACCAGCTCCAGGGGAAGCATAAAAATTCTTACATTTAGAAATGAAGCAAGCTATTGTTATAATAAATTTATTTTCTAATGGCACCTTGCTTGGAGAAAAAGAGGTTGCCAAGTTTTAAAATCCACTCCCCCTCTAAGATGTTCACACCTCATAACCTCATTTGTCCCATCAAATGTCCACGGCTGCCTTGTAGCGGATGATACCAAAGGATCTCTACACGAGCGGATTCCTCTGAGAAGCCAGGAGAGGAGGGCAAGACGTCAGGAAAACAACTGTCGCCATTCCTAGAGTCAAGCATCGCCTGTGGCGCCTCCAGAGAAGAGGCTGTCAGAGCTCCCTGAGATCTGGGGGATCCTTACTCCTATACTGAGAAAAAACTTCCCTGAAGCAGCATGTCCCAAATTATAATCCATCATATTAACATAGGCTATTTAACTGACAAAGCTTTGGTTGTTTTGATCTGAGAGCTGAGAAAACAGACACTAATGAGGTTGTTTTGAGCCTTTAATGAAATCCAGGGTACTTAAAATATCTTTCTTTTTCCTGTTTACACTGCTTCTGGAGGACCTTAAAAATGAACCACAAATACCCTAACCAATTGCTGATCTAGCTTCCACTAGCAACTTACAAGGTAGAGATGCCACTCTTTCTTTCTAGCAGGCCTGACAATTAAGATGGTAGAGAGCTAACCTACAAGACCAGGTTCTACTGAGCATCGATAGTTAAAAATAACTAATGAGAAATGTGCTAATCTATTTTGTTGTTTTAATAGCTTGGTATGGCATTAAAATCACTGATTTTCCTGGATTCTGGGGAAATGGTGGCAGCACAATTTTGAATCTACTCCAGATACATTCCAAAAACAGACAGAACTACTTAGATAACAAACCCCAAAGCCCACAGACATTTTCAGCAAAAGTAAGCATTACGGGCTGAATTGTGCCACCCTCAAATTAATATGTTGAAGTCTTAACCCCCAGTACCTCAGAATGTGACTGCATTTGGAGATAAGGCCCGTAAAGAGGTAATTAATTAAAACGAGGCCTTTACGATGGACCCTAATCTGACTCGTGTCCCTATAAGGAGGCGGTTAGGACACACAGAGGGACACAAAGAAGGAGAAGACAGCAAGAAAATGGCCTTCTGCAAGCCACGGAGAGAGGCCTCTGAAGGACAAGCATGCTGACACCTTGATCTTGCACTTCCAGCCTCCGAAATGTGAGACAATAAATTTCTGTTGTTTAGGCCGCCCAGTTTGTCATACTTTGTTATGACAGCGAGAGCAAACTAGTATTGTAAGTGATAAGATACCCTTCAAATCCCAAAGTACAGCTGGGCGAAGAGAAATCACCAACAGCCAAGACGCTCAGGCCACTGGCATCTGTACAGAGACAGAGGAAATAAATGGGGACATCTGATGGACCTGTAGAGAAGAGAACCCCAAAATAGCCAATATGCAATCACCAGACAGCACAATGAACCATTCTGAGAACAGAAGCTAAAAGTAGGAGGAACTCTGCCTGGGCCAATAGCCACTGTGACTTCCGAGTACTTGAAATGTGGAGAATCTGAACCGAAATGTGTGTAAGTGTAAAATAGTGTACTTCATGACCTAGTATGAAAAACAAGACTATAAAAGATCTCAATAATTTTTCTATATTGATTACACGTTGAAATAAAATATTCTGGATATAATGGATCAAATAATTTCACTTTCTTCTTTTTACATTCTTTAAGTCTGGCTGCTAGAAAATTTTAAATCACATGTGTGGCTCCCGTTAAATTTTGATTAGTCAATGCTTCTCTAGATAGTGCCATCAAGATACCTACTGCACTCTGGTGGCCGTCTACCTCAAAGGCAAGTGCAATTGTTTTGAGTGGGAAGACATAGAAAATGAAAGTATACAGCACAAGCTTTCACAGACGGTTTAGGGTATCATCTCTGAATAACATATACCTTACTATTACCAGTTTACAGAACTTGCCTCTAGGAAAGTATTAATTGTTTGAAGGAGGAGGAGAAGGAAGATGGAGGGGAAGAAAAAGCGAGGGGAGGGAGAGGAAGGAGAGGGCAAGATGGGGAGGAAGTGTGTGTAAGTGGAGCAAACTGTGAATTTCTCAGTTATCTTTTTCTATTTAGGAACCTGGGCTTCCTAAAAAGAGGCGTTTAAAGAAAGCACTGTGGACGATTTCTTCTTTAATTTGAAACATTTGGAGAATACTTAACAAAAATAATTTCTGCAATGATTTTTATGTAAGACCATTACACTTCACTTTAGCGCACATCTCGGTAAATGCACACATTCATGGGCTCCCACGCTTATTTGGCTTTGTGTATTTGCTCCGCTGGAGTCAAATAATTAGTGACTTGGGGGCCTCTGCTGTTTCAAAGCACCCAAAGTCATGGCTATCACTGGGAGACACAGCTGTGTATCTCCAATCCATGTCTCAAGATGCTGCCTTATATAATCCCAGCAAGTATTCCATGCTGCTTCATCACCATGGTAACCAGAACCCTGAAAGCACTTGGGCTTTGATCATTTTCTGACAGTATTCAAAGCTTTTTCTAACACTTCATTACTACTGTAACTACATGCAAGAGCTACTATAAGCCCAACACCACTCATTTTATACATTCTCACTCTCTGGACTATGTTTTCCTACACAGAGAGAAGAGCTTATTTATCATGCACATATTATCCAAAGGTATTTTCAGTCAAGAAAAATACTCTATTAAGATATTCACAGCTGGGAAATTGAAAAGTCTTTGACAACTTGAATGAATGGCTTAATATAAGGTAGAAAAACACATCTTCAAGAATAAAAAGGGAATTTATTATATCCAAATAAGGCATTATATAGAAAGTCTGAAGCTTTTCATCCACTGAAACGCACTTTTTCACTCTGTTCAAAGAGAGTGAAAAAGTCCAGGTGAGAGGGAACACAAGGGGTAGCTGAGGTATTTCTTTATCCAAGTACAAGCCACATGGTTATGTTTAATCTGGAAGAAACAAATACACTTGTGTGTACTTTTCTGCAAGTACATTACACTGCAATAATAAGTGTAAGAGCCACTTTGTGAACTCAGGAAAGACAGAGAAAACACAAAGGAAAGCTAGCTAAAAGATAAGCACGAACAGTGAAAGGAATGCCGGGGAAAGAAGAACCAATGTTCAAAGCTGATGCTATTCCAGCTGAATTCTCACTTTATCCCATTTCCCCAAGTTTCAAGGCTGGTCTAGAACCACTACTAATGTATTTCTTGTTCTCTGTGAGCACTGTGATCCTGTTCTTCTATTCGGACCTACCCAAATACAAGGGATGGAGCAGTAAAAAAAATAAATAAATAAAAATAAAACACAAAAAACCCTTCTTTTAATTATTCCTAAAGAAATCTCTATTTCAAAAGAAAGCCATAAAAACTAACACTTGAAAATAGAAAGATATTTAAATTTACATAACTCAGAGTGGTCATGGAGGATTCATTGGAGACATTTTCTGAAAATGCCAAGAAAAAGAAGAGAGATGAAAATCAAAAGACAGTAGATGGTTACAGAGGATTTAGACTGGACAGTCATCTAAGCATTACAAGTATAAATAAGGAAGGAGGCACAAGGAAGAAAAAAATTAAAGAAATACAGTAATAAACTGAAAAAATATTTTCTGATTTAAAAATGCCTAACTAAGGTCTCAGACCACACACAAAAATTAACTCACAATGGTTTACAGACCTAAATGTAAGGGCTAAAACCAAAAAACTCTTAGAAGAAAACACAGGAGAGAATATTGGTGACCTCAGGTTAGGCAATAATTTCTTAGATATGACACCTAAAGTACAAATGATGAAACAAAATGACGACAAGTTGGACTTTATTAAAATTAAGAGCTTCTGTGCTTCAAAGGACACCATCAAGAAATGAATAGACAGGGCCGGCCCAGTGGCACAGGCAGTTGGAGCTCCATGCTCCTAACTCCGAAGGCTGCCGGTTCGATTCCCACATGGGCCAGTGGACTCTGAACCACAAGGCTGCCAGTCTGACTCCCGCAAGGGATGGTGGGCTGTGCCCCCTGCAACTAACAACTGGCAACTGGACCTGGAGCTGAGCTGCGCCCTCCACAACTAAGATTGAAAGGACAACAACTTGACTTGGGGAAAAAAAAAAAGTCCTGGAAGTACACACTGTTCCCCAATAAAGTCCTGTTCCCCTTCCCCAATAAAATCTTAAAAAAAAAAGAAAAAGAAATGAATAGACAATCCAAACAATGAAATATGTATTTGCAAATCATTACATTTTACTTACAAGGGACTTGTATCCAGAATACACAGAGAACAACTACAACTTAAAAAAAAGAAAAAAAAGATAACCCAATTTGAAAAACGGTCAAAGGATTAGAATAGACATTTCTCCAAAGAAAACATAAAAATCACCAATAGGCACATGAAAAGATACTGAACATCATTAGTAATTCGAGAAACGCATAGCAAAACCACAACGAGATACAACTTTACACCCACTAGGATAGTTATCACCAAAAAGACACACAACAACAAGTGTTGGTAAGGATGTGGAGAAAATGAAACCCTCATACATGCAGCCTCTTTGAAAAACAAAAACAGTCTCGACCTTCCTCAAAAGGTTCCATACACAGTACATGACCCAGCAATTTCATTCCTAGGGATATCTACTCAAGAGAACTGAAAACATGTCCATATAAAACCTCATACACCAATGTTCATAGCAGTATTACTAAAAACAACCAAAAAGTACCAAATAACTCAAAAGTCGATGATTGGATAAACAAAATGTGGTAAATCTGTACAATGGAATATTAATCTGTAATAAAAGGAATGAAGTATTGATACATGTTGCTACATAGGTGAACCTCAAAAATCTTGTATTTAGTGAAAGAAGCCAGTCACAAAAGATCACATATTGTATGATTCCACTTATATGAAATATCGTGATAGGTAAACCCAGAGAGTCAGAAAGTAGATGGCGTTAGGGGGTGGGGGGCATAGGGAGTCACTGCTAACACGAATAAGGACTCTTTTGTGGGTCATTAGATATTCTAAAATTAGATTGTGGCAATAGTTGCACAACTCTATAAATGTACTAAACCACATAATTGCAAACTTTGAATGGGTGAATTTTTCTTGTATTTGAAATGCAGCTCCATAAACCAGAGTGGGAGAAGCAGAAGAAGAAGGGGTGAGAGTTATTATAACTATGATAACGTTTTAAGAGTTGAGAATAAAGGAGTCTGGGAACCACGTGCCGGAAGTTACAGTAGAATTTTTCACACAAATGTTTAAATAGTTTCTTACTCTTTAAATCTACCATCCCTTAACTTTTTTGTTTGCCTTAATTTCAACAGGCACATGGAGATTTATGGGAAATCTGCTTAACAGATATGCTAAATCTTAGGCTTGGGTTTGTAGTTTCATAATTTCCTCACAGAGTATTTGAGGGCTGGCGCCGTTAATTTTATCTTTGGGTTATCTGTACCCAATACAGAATGTGGCACATACTGGGGAGCCAAGTAAATGCTGAATAAATAAAACATATCTGGATAATAATGGGGAAACAAGAAAAAAAAAGTCTTAAGTATGCAACTTAGAAAGTTTACAACATTCTAGGGAAAAAAAGACTTAAAACCTGGGAATACGTATTAGGGTAATTTCTGGAATGAGAATAGTTGAAAGAAAATAACTCTTTAAAAAAATGTAATTAAGCGATAAAGCAAAAAAAAAGCTCATCTCAAAGATCTCTTCTGTTGAACAAAACAGGAAACAGCAGAGTGAGGAGTTAAGGACACTGTCTTTGGATTCTTCATTTAACCCATGTTCCTGAAGCACCTGCCAGGGGCGAGACACTGGCTTAGGTCCCAGCAAGACCATGACAAACAGGGTTCTGCTCTGAGACGTTTCATTTTAATGAAGGAAGACATCCTAAGCCAATAAATAACTTTCAGAAACTTACCACACATCAGCCATGGGGGAAAAAATACAGAACTATTGACAAGTTTAAAGGTATCAAGACTCCACTAACCTTAACCCATTGAACAGCTGCTTAGATTTATCCAGAAGATAACAAAAATCTGTAACTGTTTTCCTCTCTCCCTGTGGGATGTCATCTTCAGCACCTCCAGAGGACATGATTTCTTTAAGAGCAAATTCAGTCCTGTAAGAAAACATGTGTCCATTTACCAGGTAGATGAAAATAAAAGGAGAAACAGACCTTATTTATATCATCTGAGAGCATGTTTTTCCAAGATAGGGAATTCTTCTGATTACAGTCAAAATAAGTGCAAGATGGTGTGAGAGAACAGACAATCTAATATTGTCAGTGGGACTGAAAATTGGAACATCCATCTTGGAAAATAATTTTTAGAATATTCTTTCATCCCATAAATATCATTTGAATGCCTATTATGTTCCAGGCACTCCTTTACATGGGTAAGAATCAAAAATGTTGAATTGTTTCACCTTCCATGTTTCCCCGAAAATAAGTCCTACCCAGACAATCAGCTCTAATGTGTCCTTTGGAGCAAAAATTAATATAAGATCCGGTCTTATTTTACTAGAAGACCTGATATAATAGAATATAATAGAATATAATACAATACAATACCGGGTCTTATATTAATTTTTGCTCCAAAAGATGCATTAGAACTGATTGTCTGGCTAGGTCTTATTTTCGGGGAAACAGGGTATTTATCTATTTAATCCATTCTATAAATCCATCTTGGGAAATGATGCGACAAGTGGAAGATATCCATAAAGATATTTATTTCAGTATCGTAATATTTAAAAACTGATAACCTAAAGTACCAGAGGGAAATGGTTAAGTACTTCATAGGACACTAACGACTGCACTCTATCCTATCACTAACTTAGTTATATTTAAGATGATAAGGCAATATGGGGACATCTCAGTACAAAGAGATATAAAAATCACAGCCACCCACACACACACCACAGAGGTATGCTTTAAAGCTGTATTTTATTGAATCCAAACTCTTTTCATATGTAATCAATCATTTTAAAAAGAGCAAGTTGCCAGGCAGTATATATAGTATGAACCTATAATAAGCACACACAAAAAAATCATTTGTGTTAACACACGGACAGAAATCCCTGGAACAACATAAGGAAATCTGGTCCCAGTACAGGGAGAACAAATAGGTCAAGCAGACAAGAGCCACACACCAGAGATGGGAGTCAGGATGTGGTGCAGTTGTTTTGTTGCATACTTTCCTTTCCAACATTGTCTTGAAGGAAATTGTGGTTGCAGGGCAGGGAAACTGTTAGCAAGCCTAGAACTCTGAAGGGGCTGCAGGGTGACATATGGGTGGCAATGGTGCCAGCTGGTGGGGAAGTAGTTTACAACATGAACGGATGTACTGGATGGTCCCCTTGCACGTCCACATGTGTGCTCTTCCCACCACCTCTTTCCACAATCCATGGACTAGGGTTTTGAAGAGAGGGAAACAGTCTTGAAAAGCGCTGAGCCTGGGAAGGGGTTTCACACTGTAATGATCCTGGGTACAGCTCTTCCCCCACCCAACCCCAACCTTCATTCTCTAAACCCAGGAGGAGAGAAACAAAGTAGGTACAAACCAGACTATAGCTTTCTCCACCCCACTTAATGTACCTCATGAGCCAAGGTGGCTAATATCCCCAGGACAGGGAAGCTCACAGGAGAAGAACAGAAAATAAAAAGTTAAAAAAAAATTCAATAAGGAAGGATATTAGAAATAAAGCAGGAAGAAAATGTCACAAGGAAGGAAACAAAAATACTGCATATGAAAATATAATCACTGAAATAGACTTAATAGATGGACTGAAGAAGAAAAAGGATATAGTTGAATAAATTTATAAGCTAAAATATCAGGTTTAAGGTAATCTGCCAAAGAACATCAAGAAGAAACAAAATACATAAAAGAAAAATCAAGAGATATGGAACAGAGAAATGAAGGAAATCAGCATCCACACAATATATATACATATATATGTATATATACATATATATATGTATATATGTATATATACATATATACGTGTGTGTGTGTATATATATATATATATATATATATATATGGAGAGAGAGAGAGAAACAAACACATGGGGGTAATGAAATATTTGCAGACATAAACTTCTGTAAATTTCTCAGCATTAGAAAAAATACAAGACCTCCACGAAAAGGGCTCAAAGAATAAATAAAAAGAAAAGAAACAGAAAGATAAAGAAATAATCCTATAGCTAGAAACATTAAAGTGAAATTTAAGAATTCCTGAGAAGCCCTCTCCCTTTCCTGAACAATCCAGTCCTATGGCCATTAGGTGGGGCAGAGCACAGCTGGTGTCCACACAGCGGGCAGCCAGCATGGGTATCAGAGCCCAATTGTGAGGAGACCACACCCACACAAAGGGCCAGCTTGCACAGGATGCTAAAGCTGGAGTGAGCTGAGGAGGGCACCCATGAGGGGGAGAACAGGGAGGGAGTGAGAGCCCAAGCAGGGTGAGGAGGGCATCTCCACCTGGCAGGGTTCTAAGGCAGCAACAGGAGATCTGTCACATATAGGAGGATTCGTCACATAAGAAAATCGATTACGGACAGTCAGAACCAGAGTTCTCTCTATAAAAGAAGGTAGACACAACTATGGAAAGGGAAAAGGTTAGAATGAACTCTATAGACTGAAATCAGAGGTATGAATGAACTAATGGATTTTTTGAAAGGTACATTAGATGTGTGGGGTGTGTATGCATGTGTGCATGTGTAAGCACACACACAGACTCCCTAGCTCTGAATCTGTCTGCTGAAAGGGCCTTGGAGAAGTGACCACGTCCTCTCCCCAAAGGCATGAACATATCTAGCACCCAAACCTTGGATTTTGTAATACCATCCTCCAATAAAGGGAGCCAGAGCTTCCTGGAGAATTGTAACTGGATAATTAGAGCACTGGGGCAGAAAAAGTACAAGCTGAATCTAGAATATCCTGTGCCAGAGAGCAAGTGCTCAAAGATGATACAGACATGGCAAAAGGACATCAGATCTAAGTGTACATCAATGATGGATGAATTATAAAGAAAATGTGATATATATACACAGTGGAATATTATTTAGCCATAAAAAGGGGAAATCCTGTCATCTGCAACAACATGGATGGACCTAGAGGGCATTATGATGAGTGAAATAACTCAGAGAAAGACCAATACCATGACCTCACTTGTATGTGGAATCTAAAAAACCAGAACTCAGAAGAGAGAACAGATTGTTGGTTGCTGGAGGTGGAGGACAGGGCATGGTGGAAAAGGGTGAAGGTGGCCAAAGGGTACAAACTTCCAGTTATAAGGTAAATGAGTTTTACAGCACGGTGACTATAACTAACAATACTGTATTGTATATTTGATAGTTGCTAAGGAAGTAGATCTTAAAAGTTCTCATCCCAAGAAAAAAAAAACCTGTAGCTATATTAGGTGATAAATGTTAACTAAATTATTGTGGTAATCATTTCACACTATATACATACATCAAATCATTGTACACCTTAAACTAATACAATGTTATACGGCAATGATATCACAATAAAACTGGAATAAAATAGGGGCTTCCTGATGGCTCAGTTGATTAGAGCGCGAGCTCTGAACAACAGGGCTGCCGGTTCAATTCCCACATGGGCCAGTGAGCTGAGCCCTCCACAACTAGATTGAAGACAACGAACTGCCACTGGGGATAATTTCAGGAGAAACAAATAATGATAGTAACCAATTATGACCTACTGCATAAAATAAGAAACCATGAAGCAATACTGATATAAATAAATAAGTGAATGAACGGAAAGTTTGATAATGAATGTGACAGTTTCAGAGTACTTTTCCACAAAATACACAGTAATTCCAAAAGGAAAAAGTAACTTCACAGCCGTAACACCTGGCAGACACCACCTTGATCAATGATCAAAGTGAACATCATTAGTCGTCAGGCAAATCAAAGTCCCGCCCCACCTGACAGACTGCAATGAGAAGTGAGGTTCCTGTTGAAGACCTTAACTTGAATCTCATCAGGAGGAAACAGACAAATCCAAATTGGGAGGTCAAATTCAAGGCTGACTTGATTATACTTCCACTGAACAAATATAAAGGTATCAGATGATATGAACCCTTGCATGGAACTTTCAAAAGAACCGAGAGAAAAATTATTAGAATTAACCAGTGAGTTTAGCAAAGTTGTTACATATAAGGTGAATATAAAAAAGGCCAACTGTATTTCTATATCCCCAAGAACAAATAATTAGAAAGTGAAACTTTAAAAAATTATATGATATACAATAGCACCAAATAATATCAAGTAGGTAAGAATAAATACAATGCATATGTATAAGACCTCATCACAAAAAATTGTAAAACCCTGAGAGATATATTAAAGACGACTTACAGAAAATTAAGAATATGTCATGGTTTTTTACTGGAAGCCTCAAAATTATAAAGACATCAGTTTCCCCAAAATCGGTCTATAGATGCAATGGATTCAGTGCAATACGAATCAAAATCTCAACAGAGTTGTGGAGATGGACAAGTCGATTCTATAATTTCTATGGAAATGCAAAGAACCGACAGCAGCTAAAATAATCTCAGAGGACAAGATGGGAGGACTCATTCTGCTGGAAGGAAAGCTCAGGGTGGAAGACCGTGGTATTGGTGCCAGAAGAGAAAAAGACCAATAGAACAGAATCGCAAGTTGGGAAACAACCCACATATACATAAATATTTGATTTGTGACAAAAGTGGCACTATATATACAGCAATGAGGAAAACTGGTTTTATCTGGGGCAGCTGGTTAGCTCAGTTGGTTAGAGAGTGGTGCTCTTAATAACAAGGTTGCTGGTTCGATCCCCACATGGGCCACTGTGAGTGGCACCCGCCACAACTAGATTGAAACAACTCCTTCAATTGGAGCTGATGGGTCCTGGAAAATACTTTAAAAAAAAATAAAAAATGCTTTTATCAAAAATAAAGAAAGAAAAAGAAGAGCCAGTGCTGGGTCTGCCGGTTCTGGACATTTAAATTACAAGAAAAAACAGGAACCCTCATTCCTGCCTACACTATACACAAATTCTAGGTAGACTGTGGATGTAAAGGCAAAAGACAAAATAAAATAGTTCTTAGATGATAATACAGGAAACCATCTTCCTGACCCTGGGGTAAAACAAGATTTCTTAAGGTCACCATTTCTTAAGGTCAACAAAAGCACTCATCATGAAGGAAAAATTGGACCATTTTAAAAACCAAGTACTGGGCGGCCAGTAAGCTCGTTTGGTTAGAGTGTGGTGCTAATAACACCAACGTTGCCAGTTCCATCCCCGCATGGGCCACTGTGAGCTGCGAAATCCTTAAAAATAAAAATAAAAAAAATCCAAGTACTGTGTTCATTAAGACACCATTAGCAAAGTGAAAAGACAAGCCACAGAGTAAAAGAAGGTATTTGCAATATATATATTTGACAAAGGACTTGTAATAAAAAAAAAAATGAAGCACCCCTATCAGGCAGTAAGAAACTAACCAATCAAAAGGTCCAATAAACGGTGAGAGGGGGGTAAGGCCAAAGGCAACAGCCAAACAAAAGCCTACTGACATTAGTCATCACGGAAATGCAAATAAAAGCCAAAATGAGATACTACTACCTAGTGTCTCAAATATCTTTTAAAAAACCTGACAATCCCCAGTGTGGGGAGAATGTACAGCAACAGGAACCACTAGAAAACTATTTAGGAGTATCTGCTAAAACGGAACCTTTGACTCTTTGGAGGGAGGGATGGACAGAGGAAAAACACCAGACCCAGATCGTTTCACCAGTAAGTTTTAAATCAAACGTTTAAAAAACACATTAACATTGAATATACTTTCCTCCCGACATTCATTTTAATAAAGCTAACATAGCCTTGACACCCAAACCATGTAAGGGCAACAGAAAAAAGCAAAATTACAAGCCAAAGTCCATATTACATAAATAGCTGTTATGACCTCAAATGTTTGTAATATTAATAGATCATAGATAATTGAAATTTTCATATAACAGCAAACACAATGTCACCAGTTTACCAAAAAATAAATGGTAAATTAAGACTTATGAGTGAAATACACATATGTATGTATCAACATCAATTATGTGGGGATAATACACATGGAAATCTATAAACAAGGTCAGTTCTAGGGACATTTATGGGAGGCATGTATGTAAACACACCACATCAGTAAGAATAAAACAGACACAGAAAAGGACATATATTGTTGTGGGTTGAATTGTGTCCCCCCAAAAGATGTTGAGGTCCTAACCCCTTGTACCTGTGAACGTGGCCTTATTGGGAAATGGGGTGTTTGCCAATGTAACTAAGATGTAAGTTAACATGAGGTCATACCGGAATACAGTGAGTCCTTAATCCAATATGACCACTGTCTTTGTAAGCGGAGGAGGAGAGATGGAGAGACAGACACCCACAGAGAGGAGAATGCCACGTGAAGACAGACAGAGAGGGAAGATGGCCATGTACAGAAGACACAGACTAGAGTTATGTGGCTGCAAGTCACGGAACGCCAAGGACAGCTGGCAACCACCACAAGCTGGGGAAGGGACATGGAACAGATTTTCCCTGTGACTTTCTAAAAAGGAACCAATTGTACCAATAGCATGACTTTGGACTTCCGGCCTCCTGACGGGTGAGAGCAGACTTCTTTGTTTTAAGCCACCCAGTTTGTGATAATGTGTGACGGCAGCCCTAGGAAAGCAATCCATATACGATAAAGTCCAGCCACAGATTCCAAAATAGGCACATAAGCAAAAGAGCAATGAATGGGGACAACTGCTCAAAGACTTCTGCTAAATACAGAGCATCTGAAACTATTGACCTGCTTGTTGACAGTTTCTTTTTATAGGAAGTCTTCTGACAAAGCAACAAGAGAAAGTGCTCCTCTGGATTTCATTCTGAGTTGAGTGGTGGGCAATATGAAAGTAAAAAAGAAACCTGAAGAGAACAGATCCAAGTGTGCATTACATTACACCAGGGGCACAGTGCAGAGTCCTAACAGCGGTGGAAACGGCCCTGGACTGCAGAAGATTGAGTTGTCCTGTTCCTAACACTTCCCAGAGATGTGATTGTAAACAAAGAAAAAACTTGAACTAACACTTTTGAGTTACAGGTTTTTAATCCACAAAAACAAGCAATTTACACTTGTCCTGCCTACCTCAGGTAAGCTAGAAGGACATTATGTAGGTGTGAAAGCAGCCTGAAAGCACTGCATAACGCATGTCACCATCCTTCGTGATGTTTCAAAAACATAAGGAATGGCCCTGGGATTAAACCGAACAGGAAACAGGATGAGGGAGGAAGGGAAGTATACAGGAAATAAAACCAAAATATAATACAAAAATTAATTCTGACAAAGAAGAGAAGGTATTAATAGAAATCACATGGTAGGATTTTCTTATGCACTCAGATGCCTTAAAAGACATGTAAAGAGAGAATGGCTGTATGATTCAGCATCAACATGAGAGAGTTTCACACATTTTCTCAGCTATAAAAATGGAATATTAATAATAGTTACCTCATAAGGCTGATGGAAAATAAAATGAACTAATGGATATGAAAGTGCCCTGTCAATTATATAGTACTCTAAAATGGTCAGTTGTGAAACTGTTAAAAGTGCACTCAAAAACAGAGAACAAGGGCCAGCCCGGTGGCTCAGGTGGTTAGAGCTCCATGCTCCTAACTCCGAAGGCTGCCGGTTCGATTCCTACATGGGCCAGTGGGCTCTCAACCACAAAGTTGCCAGTTCAATTCCTCAAGGCCCGCAGGGATGGTGGGCTGTGCCCCCTGCAACTAGAAAAAACGGCAACTGGGCCTGGAGCTGAGCTGCGCTCCACAACTAAGACTGAAAGGACAACAACTTGAAGCTGAATGGCACCCTCCACAACTAAGATTGAAAGGACAACAACTTGACTTGGAAAAAAAGGCCTGGAAGTACACACTGTTCCCCAATAAAGTCCTGTTCCCCTTCCCCACCCCTTCCCCAATAAAAAAAATCTTAAAAAACAAAAACAAAACAGAGCATAAGTTTTTTTGTACCAAGTATAAAAAATACTGAAGGTGTGTATGTGGGGGTGATGGTGATGATTTTGCCATATTCAGTGTAAAAGGAACAAGAAGCCACTGCTCGGTGCAGACGGCATTTGTATAATAAGAACAGATGGCAGTGCTCAAAAAGCTGGTCCTTACCAGACAGAGTATGAAGCATCTTCATGTATCAAAGATAGCATAAAACTATCTTAAATTATATACAAATTATTTTCCGAAAACAATTGTTCTCAATCTAGCATGTGACTGAAGTTAAATTACATGCTGTAATAACAGTTGTAAGAGAAATGAATAGGTATCAAACTTCTCGTTCAATGTATTAAAAAAAAAAAAAATGGAGAGCAAAGAGAGTTTAAGAAAAGGGAGCCAAAACAGCTAAGGCATGTAGCAGCAGTGATAACACAGCCAGAGGTCAATTGTGAGATATTGTTCAGGAGACTATAAAGATAGCATTTTGCCTACCAAATGCGGAGAAAGAGATGTGTTTACCTAACATACACGAATATGCAAATTATTCAAGGGAGACACAGCACAGCAGTGAAAGAAAGGCAGGCAGTCTCTAATAGAATGACTAGCTGTGGAACGCACAATGTAATATATAGATGATGGAATACAGAACGGTACACCTGAAACCTACGTGTGTAACTTTACTAATAATTGTCACCCCAATAAGTTTTAATCAAAAAAGAAAAAAAAAAGAATGACTATCAACAACAAGACACATGCAAGGACTATTTGTGAAGCTAGTGGGACAGGAAACACAAAAATATACAAAATGAAAGAAATCATCAAAAATGGAATCCCTGGAGAATAACGTGGGGGGAAAAGGGCCTGAGCAGCCTGTGGCTACCAATTCATAAAAACTGTCTCTGGTGGAGAACAGAAGCAGCAGTGGAATACAATGTGTTCGACTCAAGTTAAACAGCCACTTATTCGTGACACAAAAACTTAAGAGGGAACAAGAAGTTCAGGCAAGAGCCTCAACTGACAAGACATCGCTTCTATTCAATATGTCCAACAGTGCAAGCCACATAGACTAGCCTTCTTAATCACATCCAAGGATGACAGCAGCAGCAGGCAGAAACTATGCCAGGCATTTTATACACATATTTCATCTGCACAGCCCTCTAAGGTAGGCATTGTTACCAGAATTTAGAGACGAAAAAACAGGCTCAGGAAAGTTATTTCTCCAAAGTTACACAGTTAGAAAAGGACTCCGTAGTCATGCTCTTCTTAACATAGGATGTCAAGGTCATCACCCTTCTGTTAAGAAAGCAAAGATTACAAAATGGGATTGTCTGGTCCTTTATCCCAATGCCTCACATCCATGGACCCTGCCTGTCCTTTCCCTTAAAACACAGCTCATAGTATTTTTAAGATTTCCCACCTAGTAATTGCAAATCTCTCTTTGAAAAATATCACAAGACCCCAAAGAATCACTAAAACCATTTTTTTTTTAAATGGACTTCGGTTATCAGATCTGTCAAGGAATGATTCCAGTTACTAGATGTTTGACTTTGAGCATGTCCTCTAACCTGTCTAAGCTTTGAGGTTTCTCCAATTCCAATACAGGGATTGTAATAGTTACTCCTCATATAACTCTTAAGAAGATTGAGTTAGACAATATTCATAACATCATCATCCAGAAATTGTACAGACTTAACAAAAGGTAGCAAATATTAAAACTGGTAATTCTAGGTGCTGGAATACAGCAGTGAACAAAATAGGCAAAATCCTGCTTTCAAAGTGTACTTTCTAGTGGAGAGACAAAAATAAAAGAAATATAAATATAATATCCAAGTGGTAAGAAGTGATATGAGGAAAATACAATGGGAAGGAGAGAGTGTGACTGGGGGTAATATTTTAGGGTAGGTAAAGTGACATCTGACGGTGACATTTGGGAAGGTAACATCTGAGTGGACACCAGGACGAAATGAAGGAGTGAGCTGAGTCAAGATTAGGGAAGTTCATTTTCTAGGAGGACGGAACAAGAACCAGGTGCTGAGGTAGGTATATACTTGGTATACTGCGGAAGAGGTTTTCTTTATAAATACAACACTAAAAAAAGCCCTCCAGCTCCTCATAAACAAGTTAGTATAAACAAGACTCATGGCTGCTGCTATGTGAGCACTAGTATATAAAAGAGGCAGAGAAGACTAAAATCGAGACACTCATTTTCCAAGCCCAGCACCCTGGTGTAGGCTGAACCTGCCCCTTCGCAGTGTGCCCTTTCCGGACTGACCCAGCCACACAAAGGAACGGCCTTTTTCTAATTTGCACAAAGGTACATATAGGCCACCTGCAGCCCGTACAGGACTTCCCCTTCAGTACAATTTACTGGCTCTACAATCATCAGTGTTAATAAGTCTGTCCCCTCAGAAATGGAAACGAACTAATTATGTTGAACTGGATTCTATAATGACACTCATTAAAAATGATTTATAAAGTGAGATAATCACAATTTTCATTGCTCTTCTTTATCTTGATACTGATTAAAAGAAGTTTTTTAATCTGGTTAAAATAAGGCCGTGTGATATACACAGGATCTGGATTCTCAAGACCCAGACACGCGTCCCAATTGTGCTGTTTTCCCCAAAGTCACACAGTTTATGGTTTAACTTTAGTTTCCTGGTTTGTAAAACAAGGATAATGAATACAGTCCTCTCTCACCAGGGTATTGTGATAAAATCTATTCCAATGTAACCATTTTTTCTTATTAAGATCTCAAGTAAAAAGGCAAATGCAATTATATTATAATAAAAGTAGACAATGTTTTTATTAAGGAAAAAGACCTTGAGTACATCAATAGACTTTAAGCTAAAAAGGTTAAAAAATAAATAACACCAAGCTTCCACATTTAGAAAAAAGATGTGTTTGCTGCTGAGGAGTTCCATCTGTTCCTGGCGCTTATAACCCACCTAGAGGTCAGAACACGCCATGATGATGATGATATAAAAACAGAGCAATGCTGCTGACTAAGGATTTCTCACAAGAGGACCAAGCGTGAAATTGTCAGTCCTCTCGTCTGGGTTGATCAATTATTCGCCTGTCAGGCCTCTAATCTTAAGGCCCATCCTTAGCACAAGGGGGTAGTTATTTTTTAGCCAATTTAGAAGTCGAAACTGACTTAAATGTCTCCACCTTCACACTTTTCTGGATCAACCCTGTCAGAAACTATTTGTTTTTCTCTGGACTTTAAATTACTTGTCGCACGCCGCCAGTTGCCTTATATCATAGTTATTCGCACACATTCATCACCCCCTTACAGTAATTTGTAAGCTGCTTGAAAGCAGTGGCTGTCTGAAAAACCTTTCTTCAAAGCACCTTGTGCAAAGGGCTTTAAATACCGTCGCCTGACAACTCCCAAAATATGAACTGATTGAAGGTAGTGAAAAAGTTTGTGGGAGCCGGCCATACGACAGGTGCTGGAGAGATGAACGCACGCACGTGTGTGCTTGCGCGTGTGCAGGAGCACATATGTGAGCGAATTTAAGATACCAAAGATGGCCAGAAGTAAGGAACAGCGACTGTGGCCGGGACTTGAGAATCTACAAAAGCTGGAAATGTTCCTCACTTGATAATCCAGGAGGGAAGGCCAAATAGCTGCCATTTAGGGAGTGAAAAAAGGTAAATTTCAGCCTTCTGAGAAAGAAGCCTATATAATCTGATTGGCGTAGTAGTGCGTTAGCAAGTATTTTGTGAAGAAAAGGAAACCCCTCAAATTCCCAAAGTCTTGGCAGATTGCTGATCTAAAAATATGCTGATTAATTATCCGGAGACTCCTGGCAGATCAGCATGTATTCTACAAAGAGAGATACATCTGGGGCCCGTACAGAGGCGACAGAGCAGTGCTTAGAGGACTGGAACTCACCATTCAAATACAGCTGTGTGGTCTTAGTGAAGTTACTTACCCCCTTTGTGCCCCTCTTCCCCAGATGTAAAATGGGGATAATAACGGGATCTGCTTCTTAGAGTTGTCATGGAAACTAAATGCGAAAATATGTAATGTGTTCAGAAGAGAGCCTGGCACCCATTAAATGTCATATAAGTAGGATTATCATGTAATTTACCATCTAATCTGGGACAATTCTGTGAATGAAAAGGAATACTATTAATAATTACATCAAGACTGTGCAAAAACTGAGACTGTATCAGGCAAACCAGGACACCCTGTAAGTTAGAAGAAACAAGAGAATGTGGCCAGAGAAGTAGAATGCCCTGCCTCACCTCTTCAGATGGAGGCTGCCCATAGATGCAGGTACCAAACGTTAACATCTGAATTATACTCCCCTGTATGCATGTGGTCAGAACAAAATGAGCACACTTGTTATAAAAGGTGTCAGTTAATATACCCATCAATATTGGCAGATCCCCTCAAGATTAATAACAGGCATCCAAAAAATATTAAGGACATAGTAACTGTCGTAGGGAGAAAAATGGACTTGCTCCTTGCGCTCATGAAGCTAACCACCAGTTAGAAGATTACTGCAGGTACTTTCCTGCTAATAGTCCCCAGAAGCCACTGCTGTAGCAAATACACCAAAGCAGGAAGACATCTTGGAGAAACAGTGGAAAAGATGAGAAAGGCAGCTTAAAAATGAACACAGTAAAAAAAAGAAATAAAGTAGTATTTCATTATTTTGCACAGCACTGACAAATAGTTTGAGACAGTCTAGAAAGAAAATCCAAAATTCACAAAAAATATTTGTGGCAGAGAGCTTTTATTTTGGCCTACGCAGCACCCATTTCCCTTTCTTTGTGGAATTATTGCTCAATTTGGAACAAAACATATTAAGGGGGCAGGGGGAAAAAAGAGGGGGAGAAGAAGAAGGGAGGGGGGAAAAAAGAACGAAGGGGGAAAATTGTTAATTGTGTGTGATAATGGCTCAAAAAAAAGGAGTCCTCATGTTTTAAAGACAGGTACTAAAATATTTACAGATGAAATGATGTTGTGATGTCCTGGATTGCTTCAAAATATGCCGAGTCAGGTGAGTAGGTGTGGACATAGACGAAATAAGATTGGCCACGAATGCATGATTGGTGAAGCTAAGTGAGGAGTACATGGGGGTTTACTATTCTATTCTATTAAATTTTTTCTAAGTTTAAATTTTTCATAAGAAAAAGTTTTGTTTTGTTTTTTTTTAGTTCATCTATCTACTTTATGGTTCCAATTTCATAAAAGCATTTCTCTCTTTTCTTCTATCTATACATATATACATGGAAAGATAAATCTGGGATAATGTTCACTCATTGTTAATGATATTTATTTCTGGGTAGTGAGATTTGGGATAGCTTCATTACTGTTTGAATTTAAAATAGTAACTGTGTATTATTTTCCCCAAAATAATGGTGTGTTATTTCCTGAGCCAAAAGCCTAAAATCAGATATGATAAAACGTTATTTAACACTGGTTAAATTTGATTGGTGGGAATATGGATGATTATTTTCTATTTGTATTTTCTGTATTATTTTTAATTAAAAAAGTAATCAAGTACTCATGAAATTCTCTAACATAAGGTTTCCCAACCTTGGCACTACTGACATGTTGAGCTGTTTGTTGTGAGGGTTGTCTAGTGCACCACACAATGTTTAGCAGCATCCCTGGCCTCTACCCAACAGATAACAGTAGCCATCATCCTACCTGTCGTTGACAACTGAAAATGTCTCCAGGTATTACCAACTGTGCCCTGAAAGGTAAAACCACCCCCAGCTAAGAACCACTGCTCTAACATACCATGCATCTTATCCAAAGAATTACCCAAAGAATTGTTTCTCAATTCTGCAAAACACAAATTCCCCAACCTTTGAGTATATCCTGTATATCTAATAATAATTCTCAACATTATATCACTGTCTCTTATTCTTAATTCAGTCACTTGTACTTCAGACATAGATAAACCAATTTTCCTGCTGCTGCAGATTTAATAAAAATTATACTGCTTAAGACACTTCTTGATTTCAGTTCCAAAGCCTGAAACTAAAAACCTCAGGCTACATATAGTACCATAACCTTCACGAATGTGGGGAAAAGCATTAGAAGGTTACACGTATAATCCAATCTTCTCAAAATGTACTAGTTGACCTTTGGTCAAACTAAACAGTCCCAAAGCATCCCCCAAAGCAGAGTAATTCTCACACACATGAATGCTCAATTATCATCCAGCCTCTTACTACTCAAAATGAGATCTGCAGAGCAGCTGTCAGCATCACCCTCAACCTCATCAGAAATGCAGTCTCTCAGGCCCCACCCGACCTAGTAAATCAGAACCTGCATTTTTAACAAGCTCTCCAGATCTGTCTGCACATTAAGTTTGAGAATCAGTTATCTAGCTGTTTTTATACAAACTTGCTTGAGCTAAAGTTTAAAGAGCTATATTATTGTAATACAGAAAACAAGTTTCTTCGGGAGTTTTTTAAAAAAACTGTATCATTACAAAACAGCCACAGGATAAGAGAAAACGTAACATAATCTACCTCGATCACCCCTCAAAAAAAACTATAATCTTATGAAACCAATCTCAAAGATAAGACAAATGCCGTATTTTAAAATCAAGCTGAGAAGTCTAAATAGATCCCTCTCGTTAAAAAACAACTTAATTAACTCTTCCAATAAAGAGTAAAGCTCGTCTGAATAGCAAAAATCTATGGTTCCTGAACCTGGCTGATTACCCTGGATTTTTTATATTTTTTTAAATAAAGATTTGTGGAACTTACTTCTAATATTATGATTCAAAAGGATTGGGATTCTATATTTTTAAAAACGATTTCAGCATTTCTGATTAGTTCCATTTGAAAATCAGTCTTAAGAAGATAAAAAAAAGATAGTTTTCTGTCTCATTACTTTTTAAAATAATGGATATGCATTTGGCCTATTTCAAAGAACTGACATGTAAAGAGACAAAAATAAGGGACTAATCAGTCCTGGGGATGGAAAAGTTTAGATGACAGCAAGATCAAGTAGTCTCAATTATCCACACCTTGAAAAAGGCTGGTTAGCCTTAGGCAGCAATCAGGTGCACCCTGGAATAAAGGAATCATTTCTGTGTGTCTAGACTGGAACTCAATTCTAGAATAACTACAATTACCCTGTTTCCCCAAAAATAAGACCTAACCAGAAAATAAGCCCTTGCATGGTTTTTCAGGATGAGATCCCCTGAACGTAAGCCCTAATGTGTCTTTTGGAGCAAAAATTAGTATCAGACCTGGTCTTATTTTCGGGAGACATGGTGGCAACCCCCTTCAGCACCACAGTGTACACAATAGAAGCTTAAAACTGTATTTTTAATGAATAAATGATGAACACTGTGGGATTTTATGAAATATCCTGCTCTGTGCAAGATAAGACTGCATCAAGCACTCTAGGAAGGTCTGGGTTTTGAGAAAGAAAAGGGAGGAAGAGAAGTAACAGAATAAGAGGGAGAGGAAGAGGAAGAAAAAAAAGAAAAACAATTTTTCCCAAGACAAGAATTTTAGTAGCAATATATTCGGCATGAATCCGCCCATTTCTTCTCATCTCTACTGTCACTACCCTAATCTAAGTCAGTATGAACAGAGCGGAGCCTCATCACTGGTCCTCCCCACTTCCACTATTGAACCCCTTACTTCATTCTTTTTTTTTTTTTTAGATTTTTTTTTTTTTTATTGGGGAAGGGGAACAGGACTTTACTGGGGAACAGTGTGTCCTTCCAGGATTTTTTCCAGGTCAAGTTGTCGTCCTTTCAATCATAGTGGAGGGCGTAGCTCAACTCCAGGTCCAGTTGCCGTTGTTGGTTGCAGGGGGCACAGCCCACCATCCCTTGTGGGAGTCGAACCGGCAACCTTGTGGTTGAGAGGACGCGCTCCAACCAACTGAACCATCCAGGAGCTCAGCGGCAGCTCAGCTCAAGGTGCCGTGTTCAATCTTAGTTGCTGGCGGTGGAGCCCACCATCCCTTGTGGGAGTCGAGGAGTTGAACTGGCAACCTTGTGGTTGAGAGCCCACTGGCCCATGTGGGAATCGAACCGGCAGCCTTCGGAGTTAGGAGCATGGAGTTCCAACCACTGAGCCACCAGGCCGGCCCCCCTTACTTCATTCTTGATGTCGCAGCCAAAGTAATCTTTCTAAAGGTCTTTGAAATAGAGCCAGTAACTAAAGTACAAGTTCAGAAGTCCTTCCTCCAACACATGCGGTACTGGGGGGTCAGAAATGGCCACAACAGCATCTGTCTCAGTCTGTTTTGGCTGCTGTAACAAAATACCACAGACTGGATGGCTTACAAACAACAGAAATTTATTTCTCCCAGTTCTAGGGGCTGGAAGTCTGAGCTCAGGGTGTCAGTGTGATGAGGTGAAGGCTGTCTTCTAGTCATTCTCTTCTCATTATATCCTCACATCGTGGAAAGGGGCTTAAGAATGTTTCCGGAGCTTGTTTTTAAACGCACACATCCCATGAGGTTTCACCCTCATGGCTTAAGTGCCCCCCAAAGGCCCCACGTATTACCTTTGGGGGTTAGGATTTCAACACGTGAATTTGAGGCAAACACAAGTATTCGGACAATAGCAGCTCTCTTAATCTAAACACCCGTAACCAGTCTTCCAGAGGTGTGACCTTGGCAGTCATTCCAGATCTTTCCATTCCCTTGCTTCCTGCCTGTATTCTGAACCAGATTCTCCAGTCTTTCCATCAGCGCTGTGAGGTACTTGACAACCTTCCAATGAATTCCTTTTTTGCTTAAATTGGCTGGAATGAGGGCCTGTAATTCTCAACCAAGAACCTTTCCTGAAACAATGCCATGCCTTTATCATGGTTTTTTTTTTTTTAATGACCTGTCACTAAGTTTAGCATTCCAAAAAGGGGTATAATTAAAAAGTTGAAATTCTAAATGCCATTCACATCACCAACCTCCTGAAAACAGCTTACAAAGTGAACAATGAGTTTTGTTACTTGACTAAATCCAACACTCTACCTACTCTGAGCTTGCATCTCCGCAGCTAAATACGACTGAAGAGTCACAGTCACGCTGGCTGAGCTCGTTTTCAATTCATGACCTCAGAATGGGCACCCCACTACATTTTCCTAATCCATTCACTCTTTACCTTCCTAGAGCACTATTGCACACCTCGTCTTTCTCCTCAAACATCCAACATCTCACCCCCCATCCTCACTTTTCAGCTGATGGCAATTGTTCTATTATATATTTCACTGAAACACACGCAATCAGTAAAAATCTTCCACACACATCCAACCACACATGCACCAACCACTTGCATCTGTAACCAACTCCGTCTTCCCACCCATTTCCGTGATTGAACTGACTGTGTTCCTACCTAAGACCAAAGCCTCTATTTAAGCATTAGCTCTCATACACTCTCCTATTATCCAAGGACATCTGTCCAGCAACTGTTCTCTTTCAACAGCTTCACCAGTCGTCTCTTCTATATTAAACAATGCTCATCAGTGTTCAGAGGCTGTATTATCCTCCTCCTCTAGCTTTCATACTATTCCTCCACTCTCCTTCACAGCATAACTCTTTATAAGACATGTCTGTACAGCTGTCTCCAACTTGTCTCCTATTCTGTCTTGAACACACACCAATCCCCTTTGTTCCCATCATTCCAATGAAGCATTGCGTGTCAATACTAACGAGCTCCATGCTGGTAAATCCAACGCGCAATTCTCAGTCCTCATTGTAAGTTACTTATCAACAGCACTAGACACAGACATGGTCATTCTCTTCTTTTGAATACGCCTATTTCTCCTCAAAGACATCACTTTCTACTCTGACCTCACTGGCTGCTCCTTCTCAAGTCCCCACCAACAGTATGCTTCATCGCCCAACCTCAAAATGCGGGGGTGCCCCAGAACTCAATCCTCTGAGATGCTCTCTTCTCTACTCACTCCATAGGTGATAGATGCTCTCTTGTGGTTTTAAACACCTGCTATACACTGACAGCTCCCAAGTATTTTAATCTACAGACTGGACCTGGCTCCTGAATTCCAGTCGCCATTATTCAAATTCCTATTTGACATCTCTATCTGGATGTCTAATTGGCATTTCAAGCTTAACATCTATAAAACTGAATCCCAGCTATTGTCCCCAGAAACCTTCTCCATTCACAGTCCTCTCCTTCTCAGTGAAAGGCAATTCCATTTGTCCAGGTGCTCAGGTACAGTTCATTCCAAACACAGCAGATAAAGTGATCCTTTTAAAATGTAAGTCTGATTCTGTCACTTTTCAGCTCAAAACTGTCACATGGTTTCCCATCTCATTCGGAGAAGGTCTCAGAGTCTTCACAATGGCTTACAAGGTCTCATACTATGTGCCACCACTGCTATGTCTAGGACTTTACCTGCTACTAACCTCGGTCACTCTGGTTCAGCCACACTGGCCTCCTGACTGTGGCTCAAACATGGCCACACGCTACGTGCTCCTGCCACCAAGTTCTCTTGGCATTTGCTGTCATCTCAGCTTGCAATACTCCTCCCCAAAGTAGGTGCATAAGCCAGTTCCATCATTTCACTCGTCTCTGGTCCAATCATCTTATCAGAAGTCTCTCCTGACCATTCTATATAATGCAGTCCTCCTTATACTGCATTATTTTTCTTCAAAGTAATTACCACCATCTAACAGATTATAAATGTATTTATGGTCTAGCTCCAAATACCATATAAACTCCATGAGGGGAGGGTCTTGGTTTTGTCCTTTCTTTATCTCCAGTGCCTAGAATAGAGCCTGGCACATAGCAGTTGCTCAAGAAATTCTTGTGGAAGGGATGACTAAGTCAATTGTGGCTTATTTAGATCATAAAATAAATACATAAACATGTATTCATTACTTTCACACATACACACAATGTTGTGAAAGACAGATGTGCTACCAGATCTCCCTTCACAGGACTTAGCGTGGCGTTGCTACTAGGACTGCCGTCAGCTCCTTCGCGGCAGAGCTGCCTTGCCCACGGCCGTGTTCCTCCCGAGGTAGCCCACATCCATGCAATGATGGGAGGCAAAGGTATAGGGTCCGGCCCTTTCAGCCAAGCTTAGGACACGTGCGTCCCAGAGCTCCCTGTGGAGTCAGCCAAGACTGCCGTCGGGACTGCACCCATAGCTCAACGTCCCCTCCTGCCAAATCCTAACTCCGTCTCATCCCTTCCACAGGTCTTGAATGTAATATCGTGTACACTAAACTCTGTTTTAAATTCTGCTTCCTGGAGACCCCAATATGATACAGTTTAAAAAAAAATAAATAACATGCTTGTTGTTAAAACTAAAAAAACAAAGCCAGAAATCACATCCCTATAAAGTAGAAAATGTAATAGACAGTCCTACAATGTGCGTTCACTCCTTCTACAGAAATGATTACATAATACTGTAGCAGAGTCCCCTATTTTTAACTGGGCATAACGCCAACCAGTAAAAGCTCTTCTTCCTTGCATCCAGGTGAGGCCATGTCTAAGTTATAACTAAGTTATGGCCAATAGGATTTGAGCTGAAGTGTGCACTTCCAGAAGTCCTTAGAGGAACCAATGTGCCCTCTTCCCTCTGACCTTACCCTTTTTTCAGGTGGGAAAACAGACATAATATTGAGCATCTTGAGCCAGGCAGATGTGGGCAGAAACATAGTGATGACATAGCAACAAAAGAAAAAGGAGCCCAGAACTCTGTGAAGCCACCATATTTACCCTAGACTGCTTAAACTGGATTAAATGAGAAAAAAACCCCAACCTCTATCTTGTTTAAACTTCTATAACTTGGGTGACAGCTATAACTGCTTTCTCGGCTCTGTCCATGGCTCCCCCCATCCCGATGGGCTCAGTCCCAAGGCCGTGGCCTGCAGGATTAGGAGGAAGGCCACCCTCAGGCTGCCAGCACTTCCTGGATATGTTTATATGGCATTGTATTTACCCACTCCTTCTCAGCAGGGGCAGTCCTTCGGCAATGACTGATGGAGGTGGGAGTATAAAGGCTCTACCTTCTTTCTTTGTCCCTGACAGTGACAGCTGTTAGGTATAAGCTCCACAACCACCCCGCTGGCCTGAGCCAAAGCTGTCCTCCCAGGGGCTTTGCTCCATCCTTGCTTGACCTCCAGCCTCCTCCCTTCTTCCAAGTCCCACTTCCTCGCTCCCTACCAGGATTCCCTGAAACTGCTCTTAGTAAAGTTACTTTCCCAATGAAACCTCATTCCAAGTTCTGCTTCTGAGGAATCCAACCGGAGGCAGTATTTACTGAAAACACCCAACAAGCAGCACCTCACTCCCTAGGGTTCATCACAGCTAATAACTGTACACCCTTCCAAACCTTATTCTTTGCATAATCAAATATATGATTCTCTTAAATGAAAAATGGAAAAATGATAAAAACTATGCACCTTGACTTTTTCACTTAAAATATTTCATGGACCATACTGCATGACAGTAGAATACATACATACCTCATTATTTTTCAGATGGATAGTTGTCTATAATTTAAAGTCTAAATAAATATCAAAAGCATTTTTGGAGGAGAGAAGAAGGAATTTTATAAAAGGGAAAAAAACGTCGTGGGTTCATCCCTCTAGTTCTGCTTGTTAATGAGCAGAAAGATTATATATATACATTGACTTCTGAGAGCACCAAAAAGAATGAACACAGAATTTATTAAAAATTGCTAAGCGATGTCTTCATTTTATTTCTTTAAACTCCTGAGGAAGTTTAAAGACCTGAAAAAGATTAATATGTTTTATATGTATATGTACATAACCATCAATAACACTAAAATACAGAAATCTATTTAGAGACATAAAATTCATATGAAAAAAATCAGGATGTTCTTCCCTAGAGCCTTCGGATTTAAGGAAGCAGGGAGAAGAGAAAGAATTGTACAAATTGTATGTGTTGTTACTCTCTCTGACCTCTAGCTAAAGTATAGCAAGGAGTATCTTTTTGTTATTGACAAAATATAGTCTGGATATTTCAGAAGGGACTGTTACTTGAAATAAATCTACATTTCAAGGAAAAGAGTTTACAGATGTTTCGCGAACCGCCAAGAATTAAAATAACAGTCAATGAGCAATAGAAATTTCAATCCCAACATTACTTAAGGACATGAACATATTCAGAACATAACGGAAAATATAACAATAAAAATGATCACTTATTGGATGCTAAATCTGGATTGCAAATGTAAAAGAGACTTAATAAAGTAGTGTGATATTTATTTTCCACAAAGTGACTCTACTGGTGCATAAAATCAAACAGAAGCCTTTAAAAGACAAATTCTTATGAATGACAAGATTGTTCTAAACTTATTTGGAACTGTTCGTTGTTAACATATCAAAAAATTTGGGAGGGCAATAATCTGTAACATTACAGTTTAAGAACGCTAAAATGAGGCACGGCAGTGAGATCCAGTTGCATCGCGGGTAAGTTAAGAAATGGAGAAAGTCAGATGTGGGCGATGACTTCCACGGTGGTGGTTTTCCTATTTGTGCACTGCAAAAGGAAATCTCCAATCTAGTTATTAAACTTGCAGTCTTTCTGAGGTAATAGCTGTTATGCCAAAAGCAATTACACAGGCTAGAACTGGAGAGCTGAGGGGTTCGTTGTTTTTGTTTTAGCAGTAGTAAGATAATTCCTGGGTTTGTGTGTGTGCTCTTATTCCTTAAACCACAATATCAAAACTCTCACTCCTATTTCCATTTCTTCTCAATTGGCAAAATCACAGATTTGAAAAAAACACACACACAAAAAACACCCATAACCCTAGATAAGTGTGTCCAGGATTGCCTTTGATACAAACGTTTCAGACAACTTTTAAAAACATTACTTATAAGGAATTTTCTTGAGATGTAGAGAAGTGATTACAGTTCCTTGGAGGTATTTCTGATACTGCTCGCTACATTCTTGATATTCTTTAAGAATACACACACACACACACACACACACACACACAAATCTGGGAGAAAATATATATGAAGACACTCCCCCAAATTAAACTAACCATGATGTAATTCCTACAGAATTATAAAAGAATCACTTTTATTTTCTGAACAAAATAATATACACCTTTTACTTGAAAAGAACATAAGAATTATCACTGTTACCTTGGCTTAAGCTCTGCCTGAACTTGAACATTCCAAAGTTTTGGAGTAAATAATGAACATGGGAAAATTACATGCCTATCAGTAAGGTGTATTAAATTTATATTAATCACTGACATAATAAATGAATGTATTTTTTGTTTATGTATGTTATAACTGTCTCATCAGAACAGTATCTGTAGTTTAAAACTAGTCTTGTAGACCTTTTGAAACTCTATGAAAACAATCAGTAAAGCCCTTGATGGCTCTGTGGTGATGGCTAAATATTCTAATGTGAGACTTTACTTTTATTGTAATAAATTATACATAACATAAAACTTACCATTTTAGCCATTTCGGAGTATACAGTTCAGTGGTATTAAGTACCTTCATATTGTTGTGCAACCGTCACTGCCATCCATGTCCAGCATTCTTTCATCTTCCCAAACTGAAACTCTGTACCCACTAGACAACTCTTTATTCCTTATTCCCCTGCGTGGCAACCACGATTCTTCTTTCTGTCTCTATGAACTGCCCATTCTAGGTACCTCGTGTAAGTGGAATTATACAGTATATATCCTTCTGTGGCTGGCTTATTTCCCTTAGCATAATGTTTTCAAAGTTCATCCCTGTTGCAGCTGTGTCAGAATTTCCTTCTTGTTACAGTTGAATAATATTCCATTATATGTATATAACACATTTTGTTTACCCACTCATCCATGGATGGACATTTAGGTTATTTCCACCTTTTGGCTGCTGTGAATGCTGCTACTACAAACACTGGTGTACACATACCTGTTCGAGTTCCTGCTTTCAATTACTTTGGGTAAATACCGGAAGTGGAATTGCTGGATCAGGTAATAATTCTGTTTATGTCTCTGGGGAACTGACATACTTTACTGTAAAATTTTAAAGCACAAAATATCAGCGTATGTTACAGATCTACGTGAAGTAGCTCTGACCTCTGGAGTTCGTTGTTCACACTGAATACATTTACCTTAAAATGGCAACTTGTATGTCACAAGTGGCCCAGGATTTCACATTTGGAAAAGAAAAAATAGTAATAATAGCAGCCACCATTTATTGATTGTTTACTAAGCGTCAGATTCTGAGCTAAGAGCTTTACCTACAAGGATACACAATACCAGCCAGCCAAGAAATTAAGGTACGATCTTTTCCTATACGTATTTCTGATTGTTAACAGTTGTAATGAAATGGGGGGGGGGGCGCAGGGGCAGGAGTGAGTTGGTTAAACAGTTTAGATTTTCTCCTGATGATTTTTCAGACTTTAATAAACTAATTTGTACTGTAACTTTCCCATCCAAGTACTAACCTGGCCGGACCCTGCTTAGCTTTCCGAGATCAGACGAGATCGGGGGCATTCACAGTGGGATGGCGTAAACCATACTGTAACTTTCTAAGAGGGGATATATCGAGCCATTATTTAAACTGGCTTTTGTTGAAGACTGTGTTGTAGAAATGCTCTGATCTAGGGCAAGGTTCTCAACAACAGCACTACTGGCACGTGGGCCCAGATCATTCTTTGACGTTCGAGGCTGTTCTGAAGGCTGTAGGCTGTTCAGCAGCATCCCTGTCCTCTACACACTAGATGCCGACAGCACATTCCTCACCTTATGACAATCAAAACCATCTCCAGACATTGCCACATGGCACTGGGAGGCAAAATCATGCTCAGTGGAGGACCACTGGTCTATTATTATCTCAGTAAGTTCACTCTCCATTTCCCCACGTAAACAGAGGCCATTGGACATGAGTGTCCTCATTTTCTCCTCCCACCTCAAACTTGTCTCCCTCTTTCCCTCCTCTTCCAACCAAGAACAGCTGCCCCACTCAGCCTCCACCTGGGCACGGCGTTCCAGTCCCACCTGCCTCACACACGACCAGCCCATCAATTATCCTCAGGACAGGATGTTTAATTTCTCCCTCAGGTTCCAAACATGCTCATTTTTTTCTTCCCTAAACAAACCCAACCCTTTCTCCTCTCCCTTAAGTTAGCTCTCTCCTTCTCCATACAACTAAATTTTCATAAGGATCCATCTTATACTCATGGCCTCCACTTTCCTTCACCTCACATTACCTTCTCTGCCCAGTGAAATCTGAGTCAACGGCCACTGTTCCATTCTCTCAACGATCAAGACCACCTACCGGGCCAGTTCGATGGTTTGCTCGGGGTCCTTCCACTACCTGACATCTCCAAGTGTTCAAAACATTTTTAATGGACTTCTGAAGAACATAATCTGACCTGGTGAGCAACCTAGCTCTTGAATTCAGTGACACTGGTCTCCTAGTTCTCTTTTCACCTCGTTGATGGCTGTCTCTGTCTATTTCTGTTTCTTCTCCAGCCCCTCAATACAGGTAGTCTTTTGGGGATGATTTTCAGCACTCTTCTAAATGATTTCCTTGACTCCAAACACCCTCTAGGAATTCTGTTTATCTCTGAGCCCATATGATATCCTGAGCTCCTAATTAAGATTTTTTTTTAAAGATTTTTTTTAACAAGGTGGCAGAATTTTTAATAAAAGGAACGAGAAGTAATATTAATGTAAACAATAACTACCACCAAAACATGTGTTCTCCATGCCGGGCAATGAGGAAAGCACTTTATAAATACCACCTCATTTAATTTACTCCTCACCAACTCTATGTAGTATGTTCTACTACTCTGACCATACAAATGAGGTTACAATCGCAGAGAAGTAACTTTCTCACATAGCTAATAAATTATAAATATAGGATTGGAATTAGATTTTACTTCAAAGCCCATTTTCTTAATCAAGTGATACTGTTTTATCTTATCTTTTACATTTCTCCTCAAAATTCAATTATCTTCGGTTTTCCTGATTTTCACAAACATACGGGATAATTTAAGATAACACTGTAAACTATACTCTTGGCGTCTGCATTAAAAAACAACAACAACATTATTTTTTAAGAATCCTAGTGCTGAAAGAAAGTTAGCATTACACAGTCCATCTCCAAGCCTGAAGCAAAATTGTATCTAAACCATTCCAGACAGATGGGTATCTTCTATTTTTAATGACATCTAGGAAAGGAGATTCTTGCCTCCTAAATTTAGACTGTGAGCCAAAGGAAGGAAGCACATCTAATTTTATCTCCACATAGCTACACCTTCACATACAGTTGGCAATATGCATCCTGACATAATTATTACAAATAGAAATGGATAAGTAAAAACTACAACAAAAAAATAAAGCCAGTCACTAGAAAGGGATTCAACTAGACTCTTCAAGCTGACAGAACAAACGCATTCTAAAGCACAAAAAAAGCTGACATCATAGTCTTCCTATTATATTATAACCCATGTGGCAGAAGTAACTGGACCAATAACAAAGGAGTTTCTAGTATGAGGTTATACATATTAAATGGCTGTAACTAGTTTCAGAAAGTCAAGTCCAAATCTTGTTGGAGACGAGTCATTACATGAATGCATCTGAAGTTGGCAACATTTTCAGGTTTATAGTTCTATCCTGGCTGTCACTTCCTCTAGGCTCTAGGTTTTAGAATTCACTTCACAATCCACCCCACTATCCACTTTTTTCATTGGACTGAAAATATATTTCAGTCCAATTCTGCCAATCAGATTATCTTTGCCAGCTCTCAACACATTAGAGGAAAAACAAGCAAAACAAAAAATTAACAAATGCTGCAAAATGAAGAGATTCCTGACAGTGTGCCTTACTTTTAAAAAATTATTTTCACTGTTAAATCAAAAAGATAAAATCACTTTAAGATAACTATCTCAAAGAAGTTACTGGCTGGAGCTGACACAAAAGTTTAATTGGCCCTAAGTCAAATACTTTCCCAAATTAACTATCTGAACATACATCTTCACAAAGTTAGAAGGGCTTTAGCATTACTTTAAATAACATAATCCCTGGGGCAAATCATACTGTAAAATTAAGTTCAACCTTTTTTATTTAATGATTAAAGGGAATTCCAGGTGGATAATCTCAGGAGTATAGCTTTTGACCTCCAAAATCACATTAAAATCTAGCACAGACTGGTAATAAATCAAAGTGGATAAAGCTAGGAAAATAGTTGTATAAAATTACAATAGTAGTGTTGGCACAATTCCAAAAATCCAGATCATGGCTTTACCATTTTTTAAAACAAATATTCATCAAAAATAGCAATGTCAAGGATAAAATGAAAATACTGGACCTGACCCAATCAGGCAAAACCATCAAATACCTTTCTGAAAATAATTCATGTTGTTGCCCAAAAAAGAGCATCTATTTCTATCTAATAATGAGGTAGGACATTTGTTACCAAAATAGTTCTTTCTCCTATTTGTTTAGTCAATGACTTGATAATGAGTTGGAATTAAAGAGACAACGCTTTAGTTTGCCACAATCTAATTTTATAATCGTTTTACTCCACCTAAGTAAAAACCTGTTACAAGCACAAAACACGTATTTCAAACTCAACCATCTTTAAATTTAAATCAAAATGGCCTATCCCCCCAAAAATCTAGACCAAACAGCAAAAATGTTACCTTATGTCTGGCCATACAGTAGCATCTCCAAAATGCCGAGTTTTACTTAGTGTCTGCTGGAAGCTCATGTAATTTTTTTCTCAGCTGCTTCTATCATCACCTGATCTGCAGGTGGTTCACTGCTTTATGATTCCACATATTTTATCACAAAACAATCTTTTACTAGTCATTAAAGTAAGCCATTCATATCACTTAGGGTTTTCTTTTTTTTATAACAGCTTAATGGGGATATAATTCACATACCATAAAGCTCACCTCTTTAAAGTATATAACTCAGTGGTTTTTAGTATATTCACAAAGTTCGACACCAACCACTACTAACTCCAGATTTCATCACCTCCAAAAGAAATCTCAAGCCCATTAGCAGACACTCCCCAGTTTCTCCTACCCAAAACCCTGGCAAACATGAATCTACTTTCTCCTTCTGGATTTTCCTATACAGGGTATCTCATATAAATGGAATTGTACAATATGTGAATTTTTGTGATTGGCTTCTTTCATTTAACATAGTATTCTGAAGATTCACCAATGTTGTAGCATGTGTCAGTACTTCATTGCTTTTACGACTGGATAATATTCCATTGTATTGATATATCACATTTATCCATTCACTGCTTGATGAACATTTGGGTTGTTTCTACTTTTCGGCAATGATGAATAATGCTGCCTTGAAAATCTGTGTATAAGTTTTTGTGTGAACATACATTTTCATTTTTCTTGAGTACATATCTCACCAACACTTGTAATTGTCTTTCTTTTTTATTATAGCCATCCTAGTATGTATGAAATGGTCTCTTATTGTTATTCTGATTTGTTTCCCTAATGACTAACGATGATGGGCATCTTTTCATGTGCTTATTGGCCATTGTGTATCTTCTTTGGAGAAATGTCTATTCAAATCCTTTGCTCATTTATAAATTGGGTAATTTGTCTTTTCATTGTTGAGTTGAGAATTTTTTCTTTTCTGGATGCAAGGTTCTTATCAGATATATGATTTGCAAATCAATTCTCCAATTCTATGGGTTGTCCTTTCAGTTTTTTGAGATTGTCCTTTGAAGCCAAAAAAAGTTTTTTATTTTGATTAAGCCCAATTTATCTATTTTCTTTTGTCACTTGTGCTTTTGGTGTCATGTCTAAGAAACCATTGCCTAATCCAAGGTCATAAAGATTACTTCTATGTTTTCTTCGATGAGTTTTATAGTTTTAGCTCTTACGTTGAGGTTTGTGATCCATTTTGAGTTAATTTTCATATATAGTGTAAGGTGAAGTGTCCATCTTCATTCTTTTGCATTTGGATATCAAGTTGTTCAAGCACCGTTTGTTGAACAGGCTATTATTTCACCATTAACTTGTCTGGGCAGCCTTTTCGAAAATCAATTGACCAGAGATGTATGGGTTTTATTTGTGGACTTTCAATTCTATTCCACTGATCTATGTGTCTGTCTTTATGCCAGGGCCACACTGCCTGATTACCATAGCTTTGCAGTAAGTTTTGAATACTTTAAGTTTTTAAGGAATAAATCAAGAATATTTTTACACAGAAACTCCAATTGTAGGAAAATGCCAACATTTTAAAGGTTGTTATTCCAAAGTTTTATTTTCCAGTCAACTGTTCAAAAGCCTAGACTTTTTTGTTTTTCCTGGTGTTTACACATGCCTCATATTTTTATTTACATTATTTTCTATATATCTAGCTTTAAGTTTTTAAAAATGTTCCATCATACATGTCTCAATTGTATTCCAAATACTCTATCATACAAAATAATCCATTACTTGTCCCACATTTCCCCTGAACTCCTCCTCCCCATAGCATTTCATCCCTTGCCACGCTGGATTGATTGTTCTCAGACCTGCGGTGTTACGTGTCACCTCGAAATTTCCCTTTCACTGTTCTCCTATGTGTCACCTCGAAATTTCCCTTTCACTGTTCTCCTATGTTGGAGCTGCTCGTTCTTGAAGCCCATTATCATCATCTTTCATGCAGAACACCTTTATTTTGCTAAAGTGTACCCTCCAGTAGTTTACTAGGAGGGACACATGCAAGATAAAATTTCTAAATCCTTGCTGATTAAAAAATGACACTCCATGATACCGCTAGTACTTGATTGACAATTTGGCCAGGTATCAAATTCAGGTTGAAAGACAATGGAGTTAATGCTTGAAAACTTCTAGAGCTGCAATTGAGAAATGATTCTATTCTTATCCTCTAGTCCTTACAAATAATGTAGAGTACGTGTGTGTTTGTGTGTGTGTACAAGCATTCGAGACCTTCATCTTTCGTAAAGGGTGTTTTGCAATTTCATGATGATGGATCTTACTAGGGATCTTTTTTCACTCACTATGCTAGCCACTCAAGAGGCTTTTCATTCTGGAAACATCATTTCTGCACAATTTTCTTGTTTTGTGGTTTTCTCTCATATAATGTTCTCTTTTCTCTCCTTATATAGCTTATATTAGTCTGTCATTCGACCCTCTCAATTAATTTTGCAAGCCTCTTATCTCTTCTCCCCTATTTTCTATCACTGTCTTTTCCTTCTAGTTTCTGGGAGACTTCTTCAACTTCAACTTCCAGCTATTAAAAAAAGTTGTTTTTAATTTGAGTTACCATAGTTACCTATATCCAATAGCGCTTTCTTATTCCCAAATTGTTCCTTCTTCAGAGAATCCAGTTCTTATTTTATAAATCCTTACCTCTACGAGATTATGAACTAGAGAATTTTTGTTTTAATTTGGTTTGTTGAGATTTTGTTTTTCTTTTCCTGTGTCTCATGATCCTTAGCTGATTGTTTCTATTTAAGAATGAGGCCCTCAAAGATTTGATTGGCAGCCCTGAGGTGTACAGACAGGGTTTTCAACCAAAGAGCTTCCCTACAGGAAAGAGCTCTTTCATTAGAGACCCTCAAATGTCAGAGAAAGTCTTT
This sequence comes from Rhinolophus sinicus, assembly GCF_036562045.2. Lineage (NCBI taxonomy): Eukaryota > Metazoa > Chordata > Mammalia > Chiroptera > Rhinolophidae > Rhinolophus > Rhinolophus sinicus. The sequence goes on from NC_133754.1 coordinate 180,263,463, forward strand.
TCTTTGAAGCTTGTTTAGCTTCTCTCCTGAAGGATGAGCCACAGAAGTCTGGTGACCAGTGCTGAGGAGCCAGAGTACGTCTGAGCGGGAGGTTACACATCTAGAGTTCAGTACACAGACGATCCCCATTTTCTGTCTGATGACTCACTCCATCCCCAAATGTCTCCAATTTGTAGAGAGCCCTACTCCTAGCCACAATAACCCCTAGTTATTGAGGGGTAGAAGGGAGGTGGCTGTCTGGCTGCACTGTGTCAGGGAGGGGACCTGGGGACCCAACCTTTCAGTATGCAGCCTTTGAACCAATGCCTCATTTTCAGCTCAATGCCTCTCCCTACCTCTGAACTACCTGGTGCCTCTAGAAAATGTGTGGGCTGAATCAGTTTGCTTCTGGTAGGCACTGCCCCTTCAGGTCCTAAAGGTTAACAGCTAAAAGGTAATGACATCTCTCTGTTCTGCTTTGTCAGTTACTTTTTCCTCTATCAAGTTTTGTCATCAAAATTTTATTAAATCTCCCATCAGCTGTTCTGTTCTTAATCCTTCTCCTGATTTTTATAGTCTTAACCTTTTCTGCCTTTTTAAAAATATTTTTTATTAGTTTCAGGTGTACAAAACAACATAATGATTACACATTTACACCCCTCACAAAGTGATAACCTACCCAAGTCTACTACCCCTCTGACATCGTACATCGCTATTACAATACCATTGACTATATTCCCTATGCTGTACTTTACATCCCGTGACCACACAAACACACCAGGGTGCCAAAAAAATGTATACACATGACTTGTATTTATCTTTTGTGATCGGTATATATTGAGTATGACAATTTTAATAGTTTTTTCCTTTCTGAAAATGTGTATACATTTTTTTGCACCGTGTGTGTGTATTTAACTATAGTCAACATTCAATATTATTTTATATTAGTTTCAGGCTTTTCTGCTTTTTAATATCAAGAGAAATGGACATGCATATGGAAAGTACATCATTTGAAACCAAAAGTAAATTGAAATTTACAAGAACACTGGGAGAAAGAGATTATCAAGTAAGAAAACTCGGGCCAGCCCAGTGGCTCAGGCGGTTAGAGCTCCGTGCTCCTAACTCCGAAGGCTGCCGGTTCGATTCCCACATGGGCCAGTGGGCTCTCAACCACAAGGCTGCCAGTTCGTTCCTTGACTCCCGCAAGGGATGGTGGGCAGCACCCCCTGAAACTAAGATTGAACACGGCACCTTGAGCTGAGCTACCGCTGAGCTCCTGGATGGCTCAGTTGGTTGGAGAGTGTCCTCTCAACTACAAGGTTGCTGGTTCGACTCCCGCAAGGGATGGTGGGCTGCGCCCCCTGCAACTAGAAATGGCAACTGGACCTGGAGCTGAGCTGCGCCCTCCACAACTAAGACTGAAAGGACAACAACTTGACTTGGAAAAAAGTCCTGGACATACATGTTCCCCAATAACGTCCTGTTCCCCTTCCCCAATAAAAATCTTTTAAAAAAACAAAACAAAACAAAAACCTATGCAGTACATACTATTACCGTTCCCATTTTACAGATAAAGAAACTGAGACACATAGAAAGTGACAGAGAAATGGGAAATGTTGTAAAAATAAAGTGAAGCAACTTGCCCAAGAGTACAGAGCTAACAAGTGGCAAAGCCCTAGCTTTTAACCACAAGTCAAGACTGCCCCTGCCATACGGGCTATAATGCAGCCATAACCTGAGCTCAGAACACAACTTTTCTATAAAAGCAATTTTTCTTAAATGAAGTGGCAACATATTTTTTGCTTCTTCAAAAAGTTCTTTAATGCTGTTATGAATTGTATACATTTTTAAATAATTAATATCAATATTCTATGACCCAGAAGTGAACAAGACTGATTTTAAGATTTCCACGTACAACAGAGTCAAGGACTGCCTATAACTGAAAAGACATGACCATCTTCAGTCCTTTAGACTATTATAATCTTAGTTGAATGCATAAGTGTGAACCTAAGGGGCACTCACTCATAAGGACAGAGGGGAGAGAGCACCAGTTAAGTAGTAGCCCATCAGGCTTAAATTAAATAATTTCATCACCACCTTCTCTCAGTTCTGAGACCCTAAAGCCATTCTTATTTTATTTAAAGTGTCAACACTGTTTCTGTTTCCTGAATAACAATGGTCTTCAAAGGGGCTTGACAGTTTTCACTTTTGCTGGCAGTGAACTAAAAGCTGACACACAGACTTTTAGAAGCCACTTGGTGATAAGAAAACCAAGGCCACATTTATGATTTCAAATAACTCACTAATACAAGAGTAATTAAGGAAAGGTTGTATTTCTCCACAAGCACTAAAAGTGCCCCTATTCCCTTTATGACACTGGGAAAATTACTGTTACCTCACCAGTACAGACTTGCCTCATTTTCCCATAAATAGAGGAATCCAAATATTCTTTAGAAGGACTTCAGGCTCAAAATTCCTACAATTCTGTACAGCATATCTGAATGTGTACAATAGAAATGGGAAATGTTATATTGTAGAAATAAAGAGAACCACAGATAAATACTTAGACACAATTGCTTATTTATATTTTCTATATTTCCAGTTTGGGCACAGAAAACCTTAATCTCAGAGGATAAACACTTTGTAGGAAAAGGATATAAATAAATTTGTATTTATTCAATATGATCTTAGAAAATTTCTTAACTTTTGGTTTAAATTTTTTAAAGTTTAAACAACGCAAGTATATGTAACTCTCTATTCAACATAAAGGTGTGATTTAAAAAAAAAAAAGTATTGGAAGATTCATTTCCAATGGCTTAGTGATCCAGTAAAATTTTTTAGCATCATAAGCTTTATTTCCTGCTTGACATCCTCTGGGATCTAGTTTGACAGCTCTCCTGTACAATTTCTACTATAAGACTTCTCTGGCCTCTCTTGGCACATGTAAACTGCTGCTCGGTAATATTTCTTTTGGCAACAGACTACATACTTTATAGAAACAGACCTTCAATTGAACTCTCTCTACTCAAATTCACATTCTTCCCTAACATGTGAATCTTAAACTAAATCTACTCTAACAAGATGGACACATTTTATAGTATTGAAATGTTATATATTCACTAAATTTTCCCTGATAACAGAACTCAGTTCAAGTTACAATCTCTCTTGAATAGAAATAAAATATAGTTTTGGTAAATCATATTCTGAGCAGAGTGATTTTTCTTTCAATTGCCCTAGAACTGTGGATAGATATACATTCTACAAGGTTTTAGGATATAGAAATAAAATTGAGTGAAATCTAAAAAAATAAATACAACAATATAAATTACTGAGTGCCTACCATACGTTAAGCAATAAGCTTAGTACTTCCAAAGTTCAAGAACTATACTTTCAATTCGCTAGTCCACCTTTCCATTTAATACATAATCTAACCCACTGCCAAAGAGGTAAAAGTACATTTTGGAGACTGACAGAGCCCCAATGAAGCACTGAAACAACTACTTAAATCAAGGTCTTTCCTTTTAAAATCTCAGTACAAATCCCAAGTATGTTTTCATTTAATTCAAGTATCTAGTTGGCCTTAAGTCTCAGGTGATACTAAGTTTTATCAGAGATAGAACCTGCCTGCTAGTTTAAACCTACTGGGGAGGATAAAAGAGTATACAAATTTAAAAGTATATATTACGCTGGTTTCAAAAAGCACATGATTGGAAGGTTTATTCATTATTAGATGTATGACTCTGAACAGATCATTTGTCTTGGGAAAATAGCTGATCAAAACTGAAACAAAAACAAATGAAACATAGTCCTATTCCTATTAAAGAAATAGATCTGTATTTAAACAGCTTTCCAAATGAAATCACCACCTGACTTTACCAGAGAATTTGTCTAACCATTTATGGAAGAAAAGTTACCAGTATCATGCAAACTTTTCTAGAGAAAAAGAAGGAACTTTTCCCAACCCATTTTATTAATAAGATAGTCTTGATGTCAAAACCTGAAGGTGGGCAATAGTATATGAATATAAACACGGATGAAAAAATCCTTAAAAATATACTAGTAAATTGAATCCAGCAACATATAAAAAGGATAATGCATCCTGACTAAGTAGGGCTTATTCCAGAAACACACGGTTCATTTAACATTAGGGAGAAAAATATCAATGTAATTTAACACCCATTAACATAAAAAAAAAAAAGGAGAAAAAAATAATTTGATCATCTCAATAGACACAGAAAAAGCATTTGATAGAATTAAACACCCACTCGGGATTTAAAAAAAGATCTCAAAGACTTCTACTTCCAGCCAAGATGTAGTAACTGGGACCAGATTTACCCTCCTACGTGAAACAACGAAAAGAAAGCAGACAAAATAGATAAACAATGGTTCTGAAAACACTGTACATCAGGCAACAAAGAACAGCGACCTCTGAGGACATACGAGGTGAGTCCCACACTTGCCCCAGCTGACCGCCTTGAGAGCATCTCCTGTGCTCGGCACAGGAGCGGGAACAAGGCAGGGCCCAGGGGTATCCTAAAGATGGAGCTGAGAGTCCAGGGAGACCTAGGCAGCTAGAGTTCACAGGGCAGGATACTGTAGAGGAAAAAGCTGCAGAGAGAAAATGCTGGAGATCTGTGGGGAGTTTCTCTCAAGTATTCCACCAAATATATATGAGCCCATGTGTGGAAGAAAATTACTGCAGACGGAGAGAACCACCCAAGAGGACCAGAGGGAACAGTGTCTGGAGCTTACACAGGGCAACAATAGTGCCTGTTCCCACCAGCCAGACGCAGAAAACCTTGCAGTTCCCTGGTCGATTATTCAGAAGGCTCCTGCCACAGTAGTAGAGAATGATAAGTCCTAGTGACAATAGCTCTAAATGCTGCTCTGGTCCCACCCACCAAAGCGTAAAACCAAGACCTAACAAGATCAAAATATTCCCAAGCAATTTAACTGCATTGTAGGAAAAATCTCCAGAAATTCATAGGGAAAAAAACAGAACAAAACTAAACTCCAATCCCTTCACAATGTCTGGCATCCAATCAAAGATTATCAAGCATCCAAAGAAGCAGGAAAATATGCAGCAATAATGAGAAAAATCAGCCAATCCAAACCAACCCAGAACTACCACTGAAATGGTTATATAACTGTAGGTGGAAGCCAATTGTATCTGTAGAGGTCCAGACAGTAAATATTTGGGCTCAGTGAGCCATGAAGTCTCTGCCCCAACTACTTAACTCTGCTGTACCCCAGGAGCAACAAGCACACGCAGCTTCCAGGTCCAATAAAAGGAAACAGGTTCCTTGGAGAGAAGTTTGATTCTGTGACTAAGACAAGAAATACCGAAGATGAGCCGGGAGTATCTTGTAGTACCAGGAAGTAGGAAAGTGTTCCCCCCGCCCCTATTTTTTTAAATCACAGGAGTATGTCAAAAGGACACAGCAGCCAACTGAAGAGCTCTCAATGGCCAAAGTGGAACAATTTCAACAACAACAAAAGTAATACTAGATTATAAACCAAAGTGTAAAAAATTCATGAGTCCAATTACATAAATAAATGATTGAATAGATAGACAAATAAATAAATAGGTGGAGAACAGATGCATCTCCTATGAAGAAAAACTTAAAATAATTTCTGTACTTTGCTTTCAAAGAAGTGGAGCCTAACTCCCTTTCTTTAAGTGTGGATTGCCCACAGTAACTGCGTATCACAGAATATACTATGAAAAGGAGTAACTCTACAGTTAAGAAATCTGACCAACACTACGTCAGCTCGTCATGTGGACTGCATGGACCTTTGATACAGTGTGATGAGAATGGCATTTTCCCTCTGTAGTCTTCCCCAATTAAAAGACATTTAAAAAACTATTTGACCAGTACTCGTCAAAACTGTCAAGGTCATCAAAAATAAGAAAGGTCTGAGACACTGTCACTGTCAAGAGGCCTCTGAGGAAATATGATGACTAAATGGAATGTGGCATCCTGTGCGGCACAGAAAAAGGACATTAGGTAAAAACCAAAGAAAGTAACAGAAAGGATGGACTTTGGCTAATGTATTTTTAAAATAGTACATATATAAAATCTTCTCTCTAACCTCTCGTAAGTTATATGCTCATTATAAAGAAATGTGGAAAATCCAGAAAGTATGAAAAATAAGTAAAATTACTACTCGCAGGAGGTAACCATGACTAGTATTCCAAGGCCACGGTTCCCAAACCGTGCGCTCAGGTACCTCAGGGATGCTACCGGGTACTTTAAATGTTCAAGGGAAACACAGTGACATCTGTTGGATACCACACAAACTACAAGCTCTGGGAAGCTTATAGTTTTAACATTAGATCACTTTACATTTCTTTAAATGTCATACCTTTGGGAAGCTGATATTTGCAGTGGCTGCTGTCCTAAGAAGCAAGTATCATGAGAAAATCATTTGGTACAGGAAATGAGGTGATGGGTGGGATTCCAAGGTTTGAGAAGTTGTGAAGTGCCCAAATAATTGTGGTTATTTAAGAATGAAATAAAAAATGTTTTCTTTTGAAAGAAAAACACATAGTAATATTATTCTACGCTTACCACAACGGCTAAAATTTTAAAATACCAAGTGCTGGCCAGGAAGTAGAGAAACTGGAACTCCCACAGAGGTAGGTCATGGGAATGTAAATTGGTACCAACCACTTCAGGAAACGACTGCCAATACTTAGTTGATGCTGCTCATTTTGTGTGACTCAGAAAAGTCTTTAGATGTATATCCTAAAGAAACTCTTGCACATGTACAGCAGGAGATACCTTTAAAAAAAAAGTGTGTGGTTCCATTTTGTAACTTACACATAGAAATAATTCAATTATTCACAGATAGGAGACTGGATAAATTGTGACACAGTCATGTAACTAAATACTATATAACAGAGAAAATGAATGAAACACGTCTCTATGCATCAGCATGAATGAATCTAAAACTCCCAATCTGACTCAATGAGGCAATCTGAAGATTAGGTGCAGTGCAATTTCACATATACAAAGTTTAACAAATCTAACACTAACATCCATAAGTTCTAAAACCATGAAAAAATGCAAGGGAATCAAAATAATTTCAAAGCAGTGCTTTCTTCTGATAGGGGAGGGAAGGAAGTGATAGGCATGTGAAGAACTTCCAAGGTATTGATAATGTACTAGTTCTAAAGTTGGCCAGTGGAACAAAGATGTTTATGTTCTTCTTCTTTAAAGAATACATATGCCATACAGGCTTTTTTGTATATATGTTAGATTTCATTAAAATAATTAAGATAAACATTATTTATTCAATAAAATCTTTCTTGGGAACCTACTATGTTCCAGATATTTTCTGGGCTTTATGAACAAAGACACATTCCTGCCCTCACAGAGCTTACATTCTAGCAAAGATGACAGAAAGCAAAATCCAGAATGAATGAATGAGAATATATGTACATTTTTATTTAAAAAATTAAAAGTAGAGCAGAGAAAAGAGTATCAGGAGTGTAGGGCAGATTGTACTATAAAATACTCACTGAATTTAACTTGAGATGTTTAAAATTTTTATTACAAATAAAAGCTCTTCGAGGTTTACCAGTTTATAGAAAACTAAATCTAAGATGAAATTATCAACAACATATTAAAACTATTTCTGCTTTCAGTGTTCTTGAGAATGTCAGTAGACTATCCATTTTAAGTCCTCAGAATACAAAAAAGTACTTACCATATCTAGATGCTTTTAGAATAGCTGTTGAACAAATGATTGTCTGCACATGAAATCTGTCTTAATTATCCCATTTTCTGAGCTAGCATTTTCCATAAAGAAAATTTTTAAAAGAATTTATGAAAATGAATGGCTAAACTTTCATTTACCCTTTCACCTATTATATTTAATTCCTTACCTGGTGCCAGTTTTCAAACAGAACGACAACAAAAAAACAGAACATGCTGCAAAGGATAAAGGAATGCAAAATGAGAGAAGACAAAAAATCTGCAGCCTTCAGGAATACTATCCTGATTGAATAAAATACTACATTACTGTATATTGAATGTAGTGAAGTGAGTGAATCTGAGCGAAGATGTTTTTCACTCAGTAACATCTCAAATTACTTGTCCATCACCTAGTCTCTAGCATGCGGTGTGTTAGCTAGCCACTAAAATTAAGTAACATCATTTACATTTCTGCGTCTAACTAAATCTTGTTATCGATGAGACTTGCAATAGCATGAACTATCTAGAAATAGAGTTATTTTCATTCTTAATGGTCTTTACTTTCTTTGATACTTAAGCAGTGAAAACAAGTAAGTTTACCCAAAACAACTATTTTTACCTAATTACCTGAACCACAGAAATTGGTAAAATAGAAAATAATGGTTTTAGCAGCTTGAGGAAGTTTGAAGCATTTGAAACCAGAAGATATGTACATCAAGAACTGTTTTTGAGGGGCGGCCAGATGGCTCAGTTGATTAGAGCGCGAGCTCTTAACAACAAGGTTTCCGGGAATGGCGACTGGACTTGGAGCTGAGCTGAGCCCTCCACAACTAGATTGAAGGACAACTGATGAGCGCTAGAAAAACACACTGTTCCCCAATATTCCCCAATTTAAAAAAATTTTTTGAAAAGATGACGATTTCGTGCCTAAAAAAAAACCAAAACTATTTTCATTTTACTTACGGGACTTTAATAAAGCCTTACAGGAAATTATCTCCACCAAAGTTTATTTTTAAAAAAATGCAATGTTTTATCTGTAATAGCAAAAATGTTATGGAGCCAGACAAAAAGTGTGTTTGTCTTAACTGTGCCACTTCCTAGCTATGCTACTTTGGGTAAGTGGCTTGACATTCCTGAGCCTCAGTTTCTCTCTTTGTAAGTGGGAATAAAACCATCTGTCTTCGGGGGTGGCTGGTTAGCTCAGTCGGTGAGAGCATGGAAAAACCATCTGTCTTCGAATGAAGTAAAAAATATAAACCTGTGCAAAAATTTTGTCCCCAGGAAATTTGAAAAGAAGCAGGTGCTGAATGGAATTTTCTTTTCCTGCTCCATGAGCTATGTTAATTATATCTTCAGTAGGCCTAATGCATGAATAAATCAGATGTCTAACCAATAAATTATTTTCATGCTCAGAAAAAAAAAATAAAATAAAATAAATATATATATATATATATATATATATATATATATATACACACACATATATATGAACCTGCTCTGCTAATAAGCACCAGCACCCTTGGAATTAAGTGATCCTCCCTTAGTCCCTTCCTTTCATTTAGTTCATTTACTCTACTTTATAATCAACCTAAACACTAAACAATTAAGAATTGACTGGGGCCGGCCCGGTGGCTCAGGAAGTTAGAGCTCCATGCTCCTAACTCCGAAGGCTGCCGGTTCGATTCCCACATGGGCCAGTGGGCTCTCAACCACAAGGCTGCCAGTTCGATTCCTCGACTCCCGCAAGGGACGGTGGGCAGCACCCCCTGCAACTAAGATTGAACTTGGCACCTTGAGCTGAGCTGCCTCTCGGATGGCTCAGTTGGTTGCAGTGCATCCTCTCAACCACAAGGTTGCCAGTTCGACTCCCGCAAGGGATGGTGGGCTGTGCCCCCTGCAACTAGTAATGGCAACTGGACCTGGAGCTAAGCTGCGCCCTCCACCACTAGGATAACAACTTGAAGCTGAAAGGCACCCTCCACAACTAAGATTGAAAGGACAACAACTTGACTTGGAAAAAAAGTCCTGGAAAGTACACATTGTTCCTCAATAAAGTCCTGTTCCCCTTACTCAATAAAATATTAAAAAAAAAAAAAAAAGCATTGACAAAAACACACAATGCCCCAAACACTTAAGATTATTGCATGTAAAGTATTCATCAATAAATTTAAAGGACTTATTTAAAAAACAACAACAGTCACAACAGGTTATATATTTGAGACATTACGTCCTAATCTATCAGTAAATGCCAGTCATTATCAAGAAATCCAAAAACCAGCACCTGTCCATCCCTGGTTTTGAAATTTCTCCATCCCCTTGTCCCTAATTCTTTTTCTCAAAGAGATCATTCTGGTCTTCACCTCTTAAGCAAATCTTTAAGCCTTGAAAAATCTATTAGGTTGGTGCAAAAGTAATTGCGGTTTTTGCAATTATTTTTAACCTTTAAACCGCAATTACTTTTGCACCAACCTAATAAAACACGTTTATTAATCACTTACTCCTTCAGGTTTCCCCAAATCCTTCCGTTCCTAACTTCTTAGGAGTATTTACTCCATTATTTCAGAATGCAACCTTTCTGCTGGTTATCTTTCCCCATCCTAGTCTAAAAAGAATAATGCCAATGACAGAGTAGTGATTAAACGAACAGCCAACATTTTGTGGCAGGCACTACCCCTTGTATGTACGTATCATTGAACTCTCACAACAACCCTATGAAGTAGATCCCATTTCACAGATGGAGAAACTGAGTTACAAAGGGGATGCTCCTTTCCAAGGTCACAGCTGGCCTGAATCATTCCAAACTCACTGCTTATTATCAACAAGCACACAACCTTCTAAATTAGAAGGACGTGGGAATGGAGTTATCTGGGAAGTGATATTATTGTCCAATTTTTGCTATTTTGTATTACCCTTTAATTAAATAAAAACATAATTTTTTAAATAAATATGTAAAATGAAGAGCCAATGACATAAAAATCTATAAGGGCAGAGGACACAGAATCCAATTTTCTCCTCTTATGGTACTAACAGTGCTTCTGAAGCTAGAAATACATCTTATTCTCACAGTTGAGGCAGTTTAATGTATAGTATGGTCTCTACGCCCAACTCTGGGGGCGAGGTGGAATACCAATTCAGATATGTTCCGCTGTGTAACTTAGTAGCTTAAAACAAGTCTGTTACATGCTCATGAATCTGTAGTCTAGGGAGGGCTTGGCAGGGGCAGCTCTTCTCTGCTCTACATGGGCACCCACTGGGGCAGCGTCATGGAGTCTGGGGATTAGCATCCGCTTTTGGGACGGGAAGGCTCACTCACAGGCTGGCAGGTGGATGCTGGGTGTCAGCTGGGAGCTCAGCTGGGGCTGAGGGCCAGGAGATTCAGTTTCTCTCTCACACAGGCCTCTCCTTTGAGCTCCTTACAGCAAAGCCTGGTAGCTAGGTTCCAAAAACGAGTATGCCAAGAGAGGAAGGTGGGAGTACATGGCATTTCTATGACCGAGCCCCAGAAGTCACGTAGTGTGGCTTGAGCCATGCTCCACTGGTGGCAACAGTTACAAGGGCCTGCCCTGGTTAAGAGAGGGGGACAACAGACCTCACCACTAGATGGGAGGAGTGTCAAGGTCACAGGAAGTACATGTGGCATGTAAGATACCACTGCAGACATCTTCGGGAAATACAATCCCTCACACCAATGGAATGGTTGGTTATGTGTCAGAATATATCAAAGCTGACTTTTTGTTAATAGTGTTTATAGTTTTTATTAAGTAGACATTTCCTGCAAAAAACTAGAGGCAAAGATATTGAAAACAATGCTCTGTAGTTCCTCCTCCCCTGTGAATTCATTCATAAAATGAAATCAATGGCCTACCAGTAATTAATTACCTTCAGGGTCAAATGGTAAAGAAAAATAGAAGAAAGGATAGTTAGGTACTTCCCGGGATAAAAAGAGTGATAAAATACACAAAGTGAGAAATCTCCCACTAAAAAGTAAACATATTTGAGATGGAAGAAACTTTTGGCGTCACTTAGTCTCCTGATTTTATTCTAGCAACTGCTAGAAAACTGAGCTTTTCTCATTTACCTTTCAATGATGGTTATGGAAACATCTTATTTTTAGTAAAATTCTAAATCCTAGAATGCATACATTTTATTTATTCAATTCCTTATTGTTACTGGCAGTAAAAACCCTTCAAAATGAAAAGCATCCAATATACCTTCAGAGTTAACAAGGTAAGGGACAAGCTGAGGCATCTGCATTGTTTCCAAGATGGGTTTATGGGCAGAGAGAACAGATTACGTAAGGACACTGGAATAAAGATGAATCAAACCCCTGGGACATGTGGAAAAGGTGTGACTAGAAACCAGCCAAAGCTCTGGGGACTTCTCCAGCATGCTATATACTACATCCTCTCTAAACCCATTCTTATACAAACCTTCCATAAGCCCAGTCCCTTCCCCACATATTAGAGCTAGAAATGGCTCCAGACAGATCTAATTCAGTGGTTTCCAATGTTTTTAAGTATAAGAACCTCTTTTTAAAAGTAAAAATTCTGTAGACACCCATATGACCGTCGCTGTGATTTTATCATGTTTATTGAGAAAAATCAATCGTGACAGAAGTACCATGAATTCATTCATGACCTCTACTAAATGCTACTGGTATTTTGTTACAAGGACATTTATATGCAATAGAACGTACACGAGACATTCAATTTAGATAAAATTCTTAGGAAACATTGACTACACGTCAGCGATTGGTAAACATGTGACTAAACCATATTTGAAAAGACCTGAGACGAAGGAATTTGTAAGGACTTCATTTTCAGTGGGACTGCTGCTGTGCTTGTGGTTGGACTCCATGACTAATCTCTTCCAACACAGACTCTGTCATTCTCGTGAATTATTAAAAGCATTCCCCTTCTTTTAAACTTATAGCTTAATGATTTAAAATTGGTTTGGGAGCATATTAGTGCATACACCTGTTTTATGAAAAAGTAAGAATCCTCTTACTTGTTGACGACAATTTTGTTGCCACTAGCAGGAGTTATCTCAATAGATAACTGGCTTGCTTACCTCTTGTACGACAGGCTAACGGCAACTATTCTAAACCTAAAATTTTTGTTTTTGGCAATTGTTCTCTAAAAATCCGTATGTGATCACTCTATCGTTTGGAAACGATCACAACAGCTTACAAGTCCTGACTGCCACCTTGCAGGCCTTTGGGGAACCATGTGTGAGCACCTTCGAGATGGGTCCCACCCAGAGAAGAACTCCCAGGAGACTGCCCCACAGGCCTGAGGTGTACATGGAGAGAGCACTGAAAAAAGAAACGCAGCTGCAAAGCAAGAATATAAAGAAGGGTGCCTACCCTGAAAGTAAAATGTTTGCAAAACAGCTTCCAAGTTTATGAAAACACAAACATAAACTTTGCTTTTAGCTTGTGGTGAAGATAGCCATTTCATGGCAGAGAAGAGAAGCCACAGCTAGTAATGCAGAAGCTATGACAGGTTTAGGGGCACTCTGGGAAACCTGGGAGGAAAGATAGTTAGGCCATAGAAATAACTAGGCTTATGTAGGTTCTCAGGAGAACCTAGTCAGGGTTCTCCTGAGAAACAGGGCCAGTAGAGGGTGTGAGTGTGTGTGTGTGTGTGTGTGTGTGTGCGTGCGTGCGTGTGTAAACAAACAGAGAATTAAGGAATTGGCTCACACAATTATGGAGGCTGAGAAGTCACAAGCTCTACAAGCTGGAGACCCAGGAGAGCCAATGGTGTGGTTCCAGTCCGAGTCTGAAGGCCTGAGCATCAGGAGAGCTGATGTTGTGAGTTATAGTCTGACAGCCAGTGGGCTCAAGACCCAAGAAGAGCACGGTTGCAACTTGAATCCAAAGGCAAGAAAAGACTGATGTGCCAACTCAAGCAGTGAGGCATGAGGCTCTCCCTCTCATGCAGCCTTTTCTTCTTCTCAGGCCTTCAGCTAATGAGAAGAGGCCCACCCGCACTGAGGAGGGCAACCTGCTTTACTCAATCTACTGTTTCAAACGCTCATCTCATCACCCCATGGACCAGTCAAGTTGACACATAAAATTAACCATCACAGCTTAATTGACTCTGATTTACCTATTCTTCCCAGAGAGCCTAGAAGAGGTTGAGAGCGTTAAAAACCTGGTGGCAGGTACCAGGCCGAAGAAAACTGACTCTTTACTGGGCAACTACCTTTGGCTCTTCCCTTAATAAGAGTCAAGATGACGATAGGCCGGTTGGCTCAGTTGTTAGAGCACAGTGCTCATAACACCAAGGTCACCAGTTCGATTCCCACATGGGCCAGTGAGCTGCGCCCTCCACAACTAGACTGAAAACAATGACCTGACTTGGAGCTGATGGTTCCTGGAAAAACACACTGTTCCCCAATATGCCCCAATTTAAAAAAATTTCTTTAAATAATAAGAGTCAAGATGAGCAGGGGATTACTTCCCAATCTGTGGGACAGAAGACCAGGCAAAGAAACAATGACTAAAGATGAAGAGTAAATGAATGGAGATTCCAATACTAGGACAGGACACAGCACACTGCCTCGAAGTAAACTGTCCTTCAATGCCTTTAAACAAAAGATAGCAGCTTGCCAAACACATACACCCCCATCAGAGACCTACCCAGGAGGAAAAGCTTAGCCAGAGAAAAAAGCTTAGCCCTTTGGGTACAATGGAGCCAGTGCTGGAAGAAAGGAGATGCTAAAAAACAAAAAACCACAGGCTCATAACACTCATATCATCCTTGTGAAGCCAGGATAAGTCAAGCCTTTGGCGAGAGCTGTAGTCCCCTCAAGGCACAACTAACGTAACAAGCTCACTCATGGCGTTGCTGGCAGGCCTTGCTTCCTTACCATGTAGCCCACCGCACAGGCTGCCTGAGAGTCTTCACAACATAGCAACTGGCTCCCTCTATCCAGGGCCGCCTCACATCGTGGCAGCTAGCCACCCCCAGAGCAAGTGATTCAGGAGAGAGAGTAAAAGAGTGTACCCAGGGCAGAAGCCGAAGTCTCCTGGTAACCTGACCTGGGAAGTTACCTGTCACCACTCCCGGAGTGAGTCACTAAGTCCAGCCCACATTCGAGGGGAGGAGAACTAAGCTCCATCTTTTAAAGAAAAAAGAATCAAAGAATTTGTGAACAGATCTTTAAAACCACCACAGGGACTAAAAGAATTACTGAAGAAAAACAGAAGTAGCTGGATAAGTTATTACCACATCAATGGATGTTTTATTCTCTCTCTACTCCCCAACCCCTGAGAAGATAGTCCTTGCCTCAGGGGAGGTTTGTGTTTGTTTTCTGAAAATGTGAGCTCCTTGAGGAGATTATGCTGAGGGCAGGGTGGAAAGATAGTACCTCTGAGGGCAGAAAGGTAGAAACAAGAAAAATGTGGTGACCATCTGAGAAGGGGCGGGGTTCTCTGGGACCCACAAAAAGAGAGGGGTTTGCCACTCCTCTTCCTAGCAGCACAGATGAATGACAAGTCCTGAGAGGGAAATGGGTGTGTGCTGCTCCTAGGAAAGCTGCAACCTCTAACCAGAATCCCCACCCCGCAACCATTCCTGCGCCTGAAGTTGGACACTAGACATTAAGAAGCCTTATCCTCTTAGACAATCGGCCACAAAGGACTGAAAGCTAACCTTCCACCTTCCTCCAGGGTCCACATAAGCTTCTCAGGTAATTGTATAACCCTAAGGAGGGGTGGAGGCCTATTCTTAATTACTGGGATTGAATTTTTCATCAATTTGGTGGAATTGGGAGGGGAGGCGGGTGTCAAAGACTGGATTTGATTTCACTTGAAGGAAATATTGTAATATGTCTTGGTTATCTGATTTTTGTGAAGTAAGATTCATACTTACCATATGATCAATAAATTTACTAACTTACGGATATTTTTTACAACTCATCAACCTCGGTGGTTTCAAAGAAAGTTCCAAACAAGTTGCTCCATCAAAACATTAAGATTTTTCCATTAGTAACATATTACACCAAAATTTCTCCAGGTTATACTCTCCTAATGTGTAGAATATTAAGCAATTAGTTACTATTCATGTGTATCTGTCTGGGTTTCCCTTCTACCCCACCCCCCGAAAAAACCTGGCCTGTAGGAAAGCCATCTATTTAGGTTAGGAATCCACAATTTCCATAAAAAATAAAAAATAAAAATCAATTCTACCTCTTGATCTCTCAACAGATCCAGCTATAAAATGAGCATTACAGATTACCTATATTTCAGGATCTTAACCTAAAATATAACTCCCAACGTGTGCTACTCAACATTTATCAAAATACCAAATGAAAAAAAATTACACTTATGTAAGATTATTGAATAACCTAGTACATAACCTATTCTTCTAGCTTTGTTGCTTTCAAAACTATTTTTACGTTATATAATCCCTTCTTTCAAATAGAATCTCAGGATCTAAAACATATAGTTTGGGGCAGAGTGACACCAAAAAACACACACCTCCATGGAGAATGGCCGATTCTCCGTCTGAGCAGAAAACATACAAGATGGGCCTGAACTAGCCTTCCAACCAGGAAGCAAGGAGTCGTGTCAAAAGGACCCAGGAGCCAATTCAAAGAGGCTTCCACTGGGCAAAGCTGGGTGACGAACAATTCAGATTCATTGTAGTATCCTAAGTTTGTCTGTATTTAAAATTTTCCGTATTAAAAATAGACAGACAGAAAGTAGAAGTAGGGCATTAGAGACTAGCCTGTTAACCTTCTGGCTGCTCCTAGCATCCCACCCTCCAGGGAGCCCCTGAATTAGTCCCAAGGAACTTTTGGGCTCTTGAACACCCTGGAAAATTACTGCTGGAGCTAGTCTAGGTTTTATTACTAAATGAAATATTACCATGAAAATGCTGAGTATCTTGACCATGGTAACGTGGGCCTCTGCAGGATCTGCCTCAGAAGTGGAGTTTGGCATCATGCACTAGGTTTTCACTGACACACGTTTTACCAAAGCCACTGCATTTCTGTAGGGCTGCTGCTGAAGTACACATGCCACAAGGAAGCTCTGTAAACACATGACACTCCCGTGTTTCAGTGTATACTGGAGAATTTTCTCCTAGTGTTCTGTGTAACTACCTGCAGGATCTCAGTTTCTCCCCAAAGAGTATAGAGATCTATCTCCCAGAGATAAACACTACTTGCTTGATGACTACCTACAGATAACACTGCTAAGAAAGAGAGCACATCTAAAGGACAGAAAGCAGTTTGGTCCGTGTTACTGTACCGTTCTTTTGTCTTCTTCGCATTTCACTCAACATGGTCTCTCTGGGTGATTTCACTCATTATTTCTCTCATGACTTGGACCATCAGGTGTTTGCTGATGACTTCTAAATCTGTGTCTCAAGCCCTACTCTCTCTTCTCAGCTCCAGACCCATGTTTTCACCTGCCTGGTTAGAGATGGTTCACTAAAGCACTTTATATTCCGCAGAGCCAAATAAACTCATAATCTTACCCTTCCAAACTTGCTCCTATATCTGCTGCCTCAATTAAAAGCATTCCCATCCAACCTATTAACAAAAGCTTCCCAAGGGGCAGCCGGATAACTCAGTTGGTTAGAGTGCGAGCTCTGAACAACAGGGTTGCCGGTTCGATTCCCACATGGGCCAGTGAGCTGCACCCTCTACAACTAGAGTGAAGACAACGAGCTGCCGCTGAGCTCCCAGATGGCTCAGTTGGGTAAGAGCGCTCCCAGATGGCTCAGTTGGGTAAGAGCGCGTGCTCTCAACAAGGCTGCCGGTTGGACTCCGCAAGGGATTGTGGGCTGCACCCCCTGCAACTAAGACTGAACACAGCACCTTGAGCTGAGCTGCAGCTGAGCTTCCAAGGGGCAGCCGGATGGCTCAGCTGCTCAGCTGGTTAGAGCTTGTGTGTAAAACAACAAGGTTGCCAGTTCAACTCCCACATGGGATGGTGGGCACCCCCGCCCCCCAACTAGATTGAAAAAAAATGGCAACTGGACTTGGAGCTGAGCTGTGCCCTCCACAACTAAGATTGAAAGGATAACAACTGGACTTGGAGCTGATGGGTTCTGGGAAAAAACACACTATTCCCCAATAAAGTCCTGGAAATACACACTGTTCCTCAATAGTCCTGTTCCCCTTCCCCAATAAAATCTTTTTTAAAAATAAGCTCCCCAAGAAACTGTGAAGCAAAGGGAAAGGCGAGCCATAGACTGGGAACAATATATGCAAAATTTAAACCTGATAAAGAACGGGTTTTCAGAATACATCAAGAACTCATAACTATATACAAAGACAAACAGCTGATTTTAAAAAATGGGCAAAAGAGCGGAACAGAAAATTCACAAAAGAAGTTACATGATGGCTCACAAATAAATGAAAAGATACTCAACATCATTAGTTGTCAGAGAAAGGCAAATTAAAAACATAATGATACATACGATACATATAGGTAGATATGTATCACTATACACCCCTACAGTAGCAAAGAATGGCAATGGTTTCAATGTGTCAAAATTTATCAAGTTGTACACTTTATATATGTATAGCTTGTTGTATGCCAATTATAGCTTAATAAAGCTGTTTAAAAAGAAAAAGAATGACCATACCAAGTATTGGTAAGGATATGGCACAAATGGAACCCCATACATTGCTGGCAGGAATGCAAAATGGTACAGCCCCTTTGGAAGACAGTCTAGCAATTTCTTAAAAAGCTAAACATACACTTGCCATATAACCCAGCAAGTCCACTCCGAGGCATTTACTCAAGATAAATGAAAACATGTCTGCACAAAAACTTCACTCAAATGTTCGTAACAGTTATATTCAAACTAGCCAAAAACTAGAAACAAGACAAATGCCCATCAACTGGATAAACAGACTGTGGTAAAATCACCCAGTAGCATGCTCCTCAGTGATAAGAAATTTACTACAGTTACAAACAATAGCATGGATGCATCTCAAAGGCATTCCGCCAAGTGGAAGAAGCTAGACACAAAAGACTATATAATGAATGATTCACTTGTATGACGTTCCGGAAAAGATAAAGCCAGGGGAAAAAAGATCAGTGGTTGCCAGAACCATGACTGCAAACGAACATGAGCAAATGTGTGTGTGTGGGAACAATGACGGAAACGTCCTATACCATAACGGCAGCGGGTGGTTACACGACAGTGTACATTTGTCAGAAGTCATCAAACTGTATACTTAAAACTGGTGAATTTTATTATATGTAAATAATACCTCAATAAAGCTGATTTTTAAAAAGCCTGGAAGGAAAGGCCAAATAAAAATATTTAAGTGAATGATAGTCGTAGCTATCATTTACTGACTCCTTGATGTGCTTTACATTTCATTATTTCATTGAATCTTCTCAATAAGTCATTCATTGAATCAGCCAACAAAGGGATACTGAGAACCTATTACACGTGAGGCACTGATCTAGGTACCAGGAATAGAATAGTAAAGAAAACAGACCGAAAAAACCCACAACTCTGCACTCACACAGTTTATGTACTATTAGAGGAGAGGAATAATCCTGCAAGGTAAGTACTATCATGAATTGCATTACCTCTTTTTTGCAAAAGAGCAAACAGATTCACAGGTTAAATACGTACTTTGCCCAAGAGCCCAAACCTAGTATTTGGAAGAGCTGGGATTCAAACTCTAGTCCAGGACTCGTCAACCTCAGCATCACTGACAATCTGAGCTGGAAAATTCTTAGATGTGGGAAGCTTTCCCAGATACTGCGAGTGTTCGCTGCATTCCTGGTCTCTACCCACTAGATGCCCCCACTTGTTAACAACCAAAAATGTCTCCAGACCTTGCCAAATGCCCTCTGGAAGGCAAAATCGCCCCTCACTGAGAACCAGTTTAATCCCTAAAAACTGGCATCACAGCCCAAGCTTTTAAAAACGCCTTTCTCTCCACACCCGACACTGTCATGGCTCAGATCCTGAATTCAGCTCACCTAAGACCTCCTCACTAGTCAGGCCACATCCAGGCTCTATTCTGTCTTTTCAACAGTCACACTACTGCCAAAATTAACCTTCTAAACCTTCAGGTCCTAACAGAAATGTCTATGGAAACTGCCCTCACTATCAACATGCAGAATTACCAAAAACTCTTTGTAAATACACAAAGTCATTACACTGTCTCATTTCTTTGTTGTCTGTCTGCCCCTTGAATATATGAGCTTTTCCCCAGCAGGGGCCATAGCTCATTCATGTCTATTATCTCTAGTACCCAGAACTAGAAAGTATTTAAATATTCTTTGAATTGAAATATAATTCAAACAAATTACATACATCATCAAAATGCTTGAATCCCTTTGCTTTACATCACACACAAACAAACAAAAAACCCAAATCATACACTAAAGCTTTAATTAATGTGAATCCTAACCACACAAATTGGTCTTTTTCTTAGTAAGATCTGAAAGGATTCTCTCACTCATAACCCAAACGTTAGTAACAGTCACACTAGTCTTCAGAATTTTCCAAAAGCACACAGAGCTCGTTTCCTAACCTTAAAATTCCTTTCAGTGTAGTACAGTTTATCAAGGGCATTAAATAGTATCACATTATTTCAGACCACCCAAGCCCCACCCCACAGTAGCTGCCTCTTGCCAATTCATTTATTAGTTCCTTATAGTTGTATTATGTACCCCCTCAGTACTAGGGATACAAGGATGAACTAAGACAAAGAAATAAAAGTTTTAGTGGGGGGAAAAAGATACAAAGAAATAATAACAGCAGGATATGTTAACTGTATTATAGTTTAGTCTGCACTCGGGAGGTTCTCAAAAGATATTTCAGCAGCCCTAACTACCGTAATGTCTATCATAAAAGAATGGTTTAACAAGAATCCTAAAACAAAAATCATACTTTTGGCAACTATTTTCCAAAATGTAATAGGATATAAAGTATAAGAGTCAACAACTCTACACAGCAGGCCCATTCAAAGGGATACTTAAGGCTACATTCAGCAATTAATGCATTTGAAGTGCTCACCAGGAAGTTGTATCATTTGATACTGAGAATTTTTATGGCCACAGTATGCAATTGATAATAACAGTTACAAAAAATTACTGGCTACAACCATTATATCCTTTCTCTGTGATCCATGTTTAGGGTCTTAATTGGCCACTTCGTTGTCTATTTTTAGAGCAATCCCAGAATTGTTTTCTTAGGAAAATCTTGGTCTTGCCTATAGGGCTTCTTTAGAGACGTACGCTGGCTGTCCATTCATGCCAAAATCCTGACTTGATCAGCATCTGATCTTAATCAGACGTGCAGAATATGTGCCCTCATGATTCTTGACTGAGAAGCTAAGCTTACACTCATGGCTGCCTCATGGCTACCAAAACTTGGTTACAAGAAATAATTCTCCTTGGAAATTATTGGAGAATTATTTTAGGACTCATCCATTCAACAATTCAGTCAACAGTTCTAGTCTCGGTGCTGGGGATAAGCAAGAGTGCCTGTGGCTTATCAACCCCCTTTATCTCTGAACCAAGTCTAACTACCAGTGAGCCGCATACCTAAACCTAAACCACATTGCTTTGGCTCTCTGCAGGACATCCACTGGCACTACTTGAACCTGAACTGAGAAGCAGTATAAGAAGCAATCTCCAAAAACTCACTACTGTATTTATCATTGGGATTTCCCGTCCCACCCCCCACAAAACCAGTGACCCCCCCTTTGAAGAGCAGTGCAAGAAATTTCTCTCAGACCTAACAGCCAAAAAAGCTGTGCTTCTCTTGAACAACATGTGTCTGATTTTATAGACACCGTGAACCTGCACGATGGGCTTTATTTTCCTCTTTGCTTTGCTCTAGGAAACTCAGAGCCGTATATAGAACCCACCTTTAGGAACTTTCTAGTCTATAGACTAACTCTGCCATTGGTTTGATTTTATGATTCTTCTCTCATTTCTTCTTTGCCTTAATATCTTTATTTTTAATCCTTTAGATTGTATATATTTTGAAAAGAGGTGGGAAATAAAAGGCATTTGATGGCACCTAAAATTTATTGTTTACTTAATATGTGCCAGGCACTGTACCAAGCATGTAGCATTTTCATTACACAGATGAGGAAAGTGGGGCTCAGAGTTGTATTAACTTGCATATGATCTCACAACTTGTAATGGACAGAGCTAGGACTCAAATTCGGCCCAAACCATGATACCTAGGTGTATGTCCAGGCTATCAAGGGAGCAAACAAGGTAGAACAGAGGAAGGAGGAAGAAGGGGTGGATGTGACCTGAGTTAAGGCTTAAAGGAGGGAGCCTGCCAAGGGGTAAGGTGAAAGTATTCCAAAGAAAAAGAAACAATGTGAAAAAACCCAAAGCAAAGAGAAAACATAAGTTCCAGGAACAGCAAACAGAACAGAGCTACATCCAGCAATTAACTCATCACGAAGGGTTCAGCACAAAGTTATTTAATATTTGACATTTACTAGGTCCGTTATTGAGAATTCCCATGGCCACAGTACTGAACTGTGACTGGAAAGATAGGCAGAAGTGAAATAAAGACAGTCTCTTTCTTATGATTAGGCTAAAAGTCTGAATTATGTTTAATAAGCCATGAGGAACGTAGAAAAATCTTAAGCATGAGAATTACAAGATCATTCAACAATATGGTGAATGAATTAAGATTCTAGGTAGGGAACCTAGTCAGGCTACTCTAAGAGTCTGGCAATGGGGTAACAAGAGTTAAATAAGGGCTGTCAGAAACAAATGCAATGCAAGTCATGGATGTAATTTTTAATTTTCCAGTAGGTATTTGCAGAAAGTGGAAAGAATTTTAGTAATACTTTTATTTAATATAATACATCCAAAATGTTATTTCAGCATGTAATCAATATAAAAATTAGTAATGAGAAATTTTACTTTTTTTTTTTTTTGGTACTAACCTGAAATCTAGAGTGTTTTGTACTTAAAGCACACCTCACTTTGGACATTAAGTTTTCGCTGGAAATATTTGATCTGTATTTAGATTTCATAAAATTTACATATGAACAAAGTGTATCCCCATGCCCACGTTGTCCCTAACATACTGAAACATCTTCCAGTGAGTCAAGTATGTGTTTTTCAAATTTAAATTAGAGCTAATAATATTAAAAATTCGTAATATTAAGAATATTAAAAGTTCCTCAGTCATGCTTACCGCATTTCGAGTGCTCACCGGCCGTACATGGCTACCCTCCTGAACAGTACAGGACTAAAGAGTGACAAACGAACTAAAGCTGTTGGCACTTCCACCATCGGCATTTCATATCTACTTACTGTTGAGGTTTTCTGAGGTTTTACTAACATCGATCACTTACAAAGTTCTTACCAGGACTGTGACAGCAGTCCTACTGGCCACATCCTTACTGCTCTAGCTTACTTTCTCTAGGCCAGTGCCTACATCTGTGGAAAAGGAATCTCCGAATGACTGCACAGAATTGCTACATAGCACCTGACATGTTGAATGCACTCAGAAATGTTTGTAGAATGGATATATGCTCTTCTTCATTACTCAAGGAATAATTCACTTGTTTGCAGACTACTGAAGCCCTTTTTTCTATTTTCCTTCGGTTCAACTGTGTATTAGACTCTATGCACAATGAGAAAAGAAAAAGCAATAAGAAAACCTACTTTCAACTGTATATTTATCAGAAGCATTTAGAGTATAATGGTTAAATGCTTAAAATCTGCCGTCAGACTGCCTAGATTCAAATCCTGGTGCTATTATATATTAGATGCGTAATCTTGGTGAAAAATTGGCCTCTCTGTGCCTCAGTTCCCTCTTTTGCAAAACAACGGTAATGAAACACACTTTCTTGGGTGCTTCGAGGATTACAGAAAATAATAGACATATAAAGCGCTTGCACATAGTAGATGTTCGGTAAACATTAGTTTTTAAACAGCGGTGGTGAAGTTGAAATTATGGCTACAGTGAAAAACTAGGAATTCTCAATTACCTACGCCTCTTTCCCATATAATCTTAGATCACCCTCCCCCCAAAAAAGTCTTGCAGATAGTTGTATTCATTAAGAAAAGTGCTAAATAAAAAACTTAATCTATTGATAGTGTATTATTATGCAATATGGTACAGGTGTAGTCAAGCAAATGGAAAAACACGAAGCAAAATAGGAAGGCATTTTTGCCTTACCTGCTTTTTCGTTTTCGAGGTGGTTTCTCCACTGTGCCAGTCAGTCTGCAGAACAGATAAGATGGTAACTAAAAGTAATGTACAAAAACACATCTCCGGGCCCTACTGTGCCAATCAAGAACTCAACGTAGCACCCTCTGGGGCTACAGGCTGGCTAAGCCCATACCTGACCTTACAAAACGCCTTCGCTGTTTCCCCTAGTATTTACCAAGACCAAGCAATTCTGGGACTCACTGTTCCCCTGATGCCTGGTTAGCCCAAACCCTGTTCTGCCTCCTGGTCTCTCACTCCATCCTCAGCTCCTATTCGTCACAGCCCAGCTCCCCAAAAGCACCCACCACTACCTACTCATTGTCTGCCTCGTCACCCCCGCAAGCCCCTCCGGCCTTCCCTTTCCCGTGCCCACCCCCTCTAGAGCGTGCACAGCTCCTCCGAGCCCCGCCCCTCCAGGCCCCGCGCCCCCCGCATTCCACCGCCCCTACACGGGGCGCGCGCGCCCTGCCCCTCCCGGCCCAGTGCCCCCAGCCTCGCCCCTCCGCGCCTCTTCCCTCCCGAGCCCCTCCAGCCTCCAAGATGCGATCGCCGAGCAGCCCCTTTCCCCGCCCCTAGGTACCCCCGGAATCCCTCCAACCCAAACCCCCTGCCCCGCCAGTCTCTGTGCCCCGAATGCTTCACGGCCCCAAGCCGCTGCCCCTGGGCCCGCTCCAGTGCCCCATCCCCAACGCCAACCCCGACCTCCACCCTGCCCCCGCCCCACCTGGGGGCCAGGCGACTCCGCGGCTGCTGGGGCTGCCGGGCTCCTCTGACCATCCGGCTCCTGCTCCGCCGCGGGAGCTGCTCCGGCGGCCGCAGGGCTCGCTCGGGAAGCTGAAGCGGCGGAGGCTGGGGTAGGCGGAGAGGCGGGAGAAGGGCCTCGCGCCTCTGCCAGGCTTGCGGCGGGGCCCGCCTCCTCCGCGCCTCTTCTCGGCTCCCATTGGCTAGAGCTGTAATGTGGCTGAAAGCCTTATGATCGATTGGACGCTCGGGCCGTCATAGCCCTCCGCCTAGAGTTTGGTTGAGACTGCAGGTGGCGGCCGAGGTGCCTTCTCTAAGGGAAGGCAGAACAGGAGACCTAAGCGCCGCTGTGCGGCCGAAAGTAGAAACTGCATGTTGGGTGCCAGACACCTGCCGGCAGGTTCTGCTCGTTCTGCGTCCTGCATCCCACACACCTGCTGGCGTCCCCCAATACTGCACCACGCCAGGACCAAAAGACAAGCACTGTCGTTTCCCAAACTCCTCTGGCAGGTGCGACAGTGAGGCAACTCTCCAAAACGAGCTTCATTTTGAACCCCCTCGTTTGCGGTCCCTGGTTCTACATCATGCTGAATGAAATGCCCTCACAGCTCACAGATACCCTTCATTGAAGATGCAGCCAGAAAACTCAAAGAATCTACCAAAATAGAACGTGGTGTACTCAGTGCTCTGCGTAAAGGATAACAAGCTGGGGTGCACGCAGGCTTCCAAGAAAACAAGAGATTTTAATTGCCACGAAAAAAAATCAACACTGCCAACAATTGATATCGTAACTAAAAGCAGTGTGTTCCACTTTGAAAGGCCTAAATATAACTGATCTCCAAGTGTATGCTAACCATCTTGTGGCACTGCAGATGACTGTAACTTCTACGCCAGTTAAAATAAATTTCACTTCATTTTTATTGTTGACAGACTACCAGCACAGCAGCACAATGTTGTCTTCCCTCTTCTACTTGAACAAGGCCATCCTTGAAAATCACACGTAGCTCCTTAGTACATTATAAAATTCTTCCTTGAAGGCAGTATCCCCTCCAGCCTCTCTAGATTCCTTGTGTACACTTTGTGTTTGGTAGATCCTTGATATTTATTTGAAGCTGGGAGGAGGCATGAAACTTTCTCTTCAGCTACTTCCATTTTATTAGAACCGATTTTTATGTATCAATAATGTGACAGCCTAGAGTAGTGCATACCACCGGGTTGGGGACAAATCTCACTCATCTTCACAAATGGCAAAAATGAGGATACTACAGTTTTTCACAAAACCATTTATTCAGAGATGGCTCTTTTTACATCTTTGATGTCAAAAATGACCTTTGTTCTATGAAATGATGGTAAATTGTAGAGGGGTTTTTTAAATGACTATGACAAGGAAAAAATGTTGTCAAACATCTGTTGGTTCCCCAAATCACAGAAACACAAACCACTTCAATCCTAACTAACAGTATCCACCTGTACTATCACCAAGCCAGAAGGGGTCAAGCACCCCAGAATAATGTCAGACAAGACTAGAGGAGGTGAGCTAAAGGAGTTCTGGAGAGGATCATCAATTCACTAGATTAATCTTGAAATATCATTAATTATATTTCTTAAAATATAGATTACAATCCTCTGCCTGGTTTTCAAGTTCTTTCATAATCGGCCTCTCTGATACATGGTAGTTAACAAACCTGCAGCTATTCATTTCTCATGCCTTCCGAAGTCTTATCTTTGTGTCACGTCCAAGTTCTAGTATTCTCTGCATCTGTGCTTTTACTATATAAGAAATGCACATCCCATCACCCCAGTCCATACTTCCTCTTTTCAGCCTTCCCCAATTACTCTTACATCAAACATTTCTTCTCCAAATTTGTTTAATCAACATAAGCTATACTGTCAGCAATCATAATCATATGTTGCGTAGGGTTATTCTTATTTCCCAACGACACTGAATTTGGGCAAATAGTATGTTAGCAAGTACTCAATAAATAAAAGCTTTGGACCAGGGACTAAGAGCTTTTGGGGTGCTATTTTTAATCCTGTTATCAAACCTGTATGGTATTCGCTTCTTTTTAGATTCAGAGACCCCAAACATTATTGCTTCAAATTGCTTAAGACAGCTTAAGGTGTACTCTGGTATGCCCTACAAAGCTACAATTTCAGCTCTCCTGTGCAACCCTGGACAAGTTACCTATAATACTCTTTAAGCCTGTTTCCTCATCTGAAGGGAAAAAAAAGAAAGGTAATATAGTCATAGAGCCATACTAAGGGTACCACAAAATATGGTATGTGCACCGTTTAGCTAAGAGTGCGCAATACAGCAGAGCTGGGGTTTTTACCTACATCTGATCCCAAAGGCTATATTATTGCTAATATTCCATAATGCCTCCATGCAGTCTTTTCTATCCCATTCCCATTTACACACAAAAGCAGAATGCTGAGGACAATCGTGGGTGCCCAGGGATTACATGGAACATACTTATGTCATAAGCATTGTTGTTGACACACAATAAAATATCTTCATAAATTTCATGCATTTTTGAATTAAGAAAACATTTGAATGATCCAAACCAGCATAAGCATACTCATGAAGGTAAGAAAGGCACATATTCACCAACTGATCGACAAGGAGATAGAAAACTAATAAGAGGGGAACAAGGAAAAACTTTCCCCAAGCATCTACTATATTTGGTAGAATGCTAGGGGGCTTGCCAAATGCTTCTTTTTGTTGTTTTATAACTGTGTATTTTCTCAGCATGACTTTACACTGAAAATATACAATTGAAAGAGCTGTGACAATCTCGTGAAGCACAGTTCTGGGCACTGGACCCAGGATGCCTTTAAAGAAATGGAACACAGCTCAGAGTCAAATGCGGAACAAAAAAAAGTTTCACTTCTGTTTACTACTAGTCAAGCAACCAAGTGAAGGAATAAGCATTTTTTAATCTGTGTTATATAAAATGCTAGCTTCTTCTCGGGATACACTACAGACTATGTATTAGATAAAATTTTCTGACAAACTTCCTATAATATTTTTATTAATTTACACTGAGAGAATATAGCACCTTTCATCCAAAGAACTGAAGGTGCTTTACAAACATTAGCATTTGAAAAACAAGTACATTTAAAAATCTGGATTCTTGCTGTTAAATCTCTTCAACTCCAGGTACACAATTTTCTGGAGGCTGAGGAAAAGCAATTCTATTTCTCACAATGAAAGAGGCTCAGAAAGAGTTTAGATTTGCTTTCACAATATAGGCATTTTCCAAAACCTGGTGCTGGGCTTACAAAGCAAAAACACACAAATCTTAATGAACAATATTTCAAAAGCAAAACCCAGGGTTTAAGACGTCAAAATCTTCCACCAGTTCTAGACATCCAGACAGAGCAGGAGCTGATGTAGGTCACATATTAGATTTGCTCTTGATCCAGGCTTTTTAGGATCACACCCAAATGAACACATTTCAAGTCGTGAGACTTTTCAGGAAAAAAGCATTACTCTCTAAAAAGCTAGCCAAGAGCATATCAGGCAAATAAGGAAAGGGAGTGATTGGCAATTAAAAGTAGACAGTTCTCACTAGAGCCTGGGGCACTTTATTAGAAACCAAGTATATCATACGCCAATAAAAATAGTTATTATCCCTATTAATACAACATAAGGGGTTTACATTCAGCCTCGATACAGGGAGTAACAGCTCCTCCTGCCTACAAACCTAGGACTTCCACGTATCTTCCACCACATGATTATTCTATTTAGTACATAGCCCTTATTTAGTAGAGGAATCCAAATATTCCTTTTAGGCTTACAAAGTCCAATACATTCACTCTCTCTTCCCTTTACATTCCCTCTAACAGTAAAAACTGTTTATTTCCCCCATGCAAAAAGCCGTTATTCAATTTAAGAGAAAAAAATCAGGCAGAACAGAGATGGCAGTTAAGGAATGGACAGAGTATTATTGGCACATGCCCAACTAGTGACAAACAGATGCAGTACACCATGACTTAAAAATAAAAGTCACATTACTAAAACATAACTAAACATAAAAGTCACATAACTAAAACAACTACATCAATCTACGCTAGGAAGTATCAAATGGGAAGGGAGAGATGGGGGTTACCGGTTTTATTGGGTAACTTAAAAGCAGGGGAGAGCAAGCACTTAAATACAATTTATGGTAACAGAAAAAAATACTGCAGAGAGCTAGCTGTTCAAACACCACACCAAGTTGTCTGCATCATTAATTTCCAGTGTTTCACAATTAGTAAAATACATAGCTACATATACCTGTACGATTAATACCTTTCCCCCTGAATTACAATGGGGTCAGGGCAGTGACACAAAGCTACTGACCCAACAGTTCAAGTGTGTGCAGCAAATGTCTTAGCCACTTCTTTCATATAGCCATACATTTAAAAACTTCACAAGTAGCGGGGTGGTTGGGAAAAAGAAATCAAAACAGTATTGTGCTCATTTAATCAAAGAAAACCCTGATGAAAAATTATGTGCCAAGAAGCATACACTATAAAGATTTTTATTGCATTTTTAGGTAACCTGGAAGTTCTTATCCTGAAGGGGAAAAGTTGGTTTTCAAAACTACCTGAACAGATGCTAAAGTGCTTTATTAATTGGCTGGCTTCACAAGGATTTCCTGGAATGACAAAAATTAATTATAGTAGTAAAGGGATACCAACTATTTCACAAAACGGTAAATTCCAACATCATTTATGACCACAGTCATAAGAGACACTGGAACACTTGCCCTTATTAAGGGGACATTGCATATCAAGAACTAATCATCACAACCCTTTGGATATTCAAATTACTTACACAAAGCCAAAACATGGTATCAAAGATCTTTACAAAAGAGGACAATTTGTTTCCTTCTACACTTTTTAAAACCTGCTTCAGATTACAGTTCACAAGTATAAGAGTCCTGACTTTTCAACCTTTCCAGTTGCAGTTAAAAAATGAACACTTTCTAAAAGTTAAGGTCAAGTGTTACAGCAAGAGAATGATTCCTATTGAAAAGTACATAGATTTTACTGTATGATACTCATGATAGATTGTAAACTGTATTGATCACATTCTACTCAATTGGTATCAAATGAACACATCAGCATTACAAGTATTAAATGTTTTTCTATTACTATAGAGGATATAAACCAAAACATTAATATGGCAGTTATGTTCTTTAGGCACAGTTTAGTGATTTTTTTTTTTTAAATAAATAGTATTGAATTTCAGTTGAAGTTTTAAACTCAATAACCAAAGGGTCAAGAACTCTGACTAGGAAAAAAAAAGAAAAAAAGAATAACTTTAAGCAAACAATGTAAGCTGCTTAAAATTTCTAACACTTTAACCTATCTGGGTTTCAAGATTACTTTATTAAAAAATACAAGGAATCTGAAAAAAGATTAATACAATTATCTTAATGTACAAAGTCATAAGTTGTAGCAGTTTTTAACTAAAATTTAAAAACACAACAAGGAGGGCAGCCCTTTAGACCAATTTATTTTATATCCATTTAAAATATCATCCAACAAAGGACAATGAAGTTTACAGCTGGGACAAGTACACATAACTCGAGGCATCTGCAGTCCGTCGTGCCCCCTGAATAACAACTTTGCTGCTGAAATTTCTTAAAACTTACCAAACTAAAACAAAAAGCTGAATGATACAAAAGGGAGGATTTCAGTGTAGTCTGTTCTGTCAATTGGCTTTTTTAAAAAAGGAAACACATCTTGTTTCCCTCAGACCAGAAAATAAGCAAGAGCTACATGCAGCAGTATGAGTATTAAGACATTTCTCAAGTCTTCTCAGATGAGTCCAAGGTAGGGATGGGATGGGGGAGAAAACTGACAGAAAAACATTGCTATTGACACCACAACAAACAATAAATTTAGATAATTTAAAAATTAAAAAAAAAAGG
This sequence comes from Rhinolophus sinicus, assembly GCF_036562045.2. Lineage (NCBI taxonomy): Eukaryota > Metazoa > Chordata > Mammalia > Chiroptera > Rhinolophidae > Rhinolophus > Rhinolophus sinicus. Next base: position 180,293,997 of record NC_133754.1, read on the forward strand.
CAAGAGGCAGCATTTCAGCAGCAAAGTGCTCAATAAAAAGTATATTGTATAGGGTAATACACGAAAGTTGGGGTAAGAAGAGGGCAGAAAAAATGGGTCAGCAGGATGGGCGAAGGCCTCAAAGGAAATACGGCGTCGTCGTTCTGGGAGGAATAACACGTTCTGAATCTGGAACTGCCCGGAATAACTTTGGTTCTCTTGTATTTACATCTTTGAAGACCATGATCGAGGCAATATTTCCACAACGATAGCAGTAATTAGGAGCGGACCATACTGTTACCAGCTTCTCATCAAACATAAACTTGTAGCCTTCGTGCACTAGTTGGTGTGCTCTGCAGATGAGTTTTAAGTTGTTGATATGAACAAACTGCAATTTAGAAAGGTTTTGTTAAGTATTCAGCATATTTTTTTAAAAAAAACCAACTTATATATATAAGAAAATAGACATTTAAATAAAGTATAATTCATGTTTCTAAATACAGTTCTCATGGTTCTAAAACCCATTCAGTTACCCCCAATCATTTCAATAAGTTATAGGCAAATAGAGCCACTTTGGCCTGAGTCTATTAAATCTGTATAAAAGAATTATACAGTCACATAATTAGAAGTTTCTGGAAGAAAAGTGTTCTATAAGTACTATCAGATAGGAAACAAAGATTTTCATGGTTTAATAATGAATATATTTCTACCAATACCCATCATTTACTGAGGGTTTAGTACTGTTCTTACCAAAATTCTGAAAGAGATTTATGATCCTTCTTTTACAATTTAAGGAAACAGAGATTCAGACAGGATAAATAACTTACCTAAGTTATGTTGAACCTACCTCTCTGACTCTATGCTGGATTACTTCCCAATACAAGCTCATCTGTGTGTGTGTAGATGGGTGAACCTCAAAAAGTTGCCTATTCCTAATATATACACATGCGTATATCAAGTCATTATGTTGTACATCTAAAACTAATACGTTGTATGTCAACGTATCTCAATTAAAAAGATGTACATAAAAAATGTATTTATTTTCAAAAAGTTATCTATCTTGCCCTTGATATCTCATTACTTAATTGCAATATTTGAAAGAAGAGGAACATTTATTTTACACTTATTACCAAGTAGATGCTGAAGGAGGTGCTTTCATTATGTCAACTCATCTAACCATTAAGGAAATACATACATGATAAACTAGACGAGATATCTGATATCCACAAACACCATAGTAAACTAGATTGGAAGTTTGTTATCTACAGCCACCATAGTTCTTTAGGAGTCCATTAGCAACCAACAAACCGCTTTTCCAAAAAAGGTTGGCTTTACCTCATTTGTGACCTTTGCGCCAAAAAGCCAACCTGCTCCTCGAGGACTGATAGCCCAAGTATCCACATCTTCAGGATCTGACCAGACCAGATCACAAAATGCTCCTTTATGAGGAATTTCCTGATTCCGTTCAATGGTTCGAATTTGATCCAGTGTTTTGATATCAGGAGATAAACCACCATGAACACACAAAATCTGCTCATCTATTAACTAGCAAAAAAGGATAACAAAGAACTGAACATACATATAATAACAAACTCAGTCACATATATATTTATCAATAAATGCTAATGGTATCAATATAACGGAGATGGCAATAAAATAAAAATATGCAAAGTGTTATTGGCAAGAAAATACTTGAGGTTTTATAAAGATTTATATAAACTTACAGCTGCTACTGTGAGCATGTCGAAAACTTTGGTACAATATCTCCAAGCATTAGCATTTCCATATTTGGTTTGGCACTCATCTACAAAAGAAACAGAAGAGTTCTCATTAATGAAGTTCTGAATCTGCCCACAAAAATAAAGAATATATCCCATGTTAGGACAACAGAAATTCAGCTTAAAGTAATAATAGAGTAAAAGAGTTCAGCTGATCTTTATAATGACAAAAGGTAATTCAAAATATAAAATCTGAAACTAAAGGGTTATGAAATTAATGTTTTCAAATCTCTCAATATTTGCTTTACATGTTCTCAAGGAAAACTGATATTAACCGTCTCAATAGTTCTATTGCCTACCTCCTTCAAAGAACTTCTTGATCTCATTTTTTTTAAACTTGCAACCATATAAAAGTTTTATAGAAGTGGCTATTTTTCTTTTAATGGCTGAGTTCTGTTTCTAATCCCTGACATCTTTGGATTCTCTTGAGCAAGCACACAGCTTTTATATATATAATTTCATACATATGTAAAAGGATATTCATATATCCTTGGTATATCAAATATATGAATATATATATACATATAAAAGGATATCCATATTCATTCAGCTATGTGTATAACAGCAACTTAAAAATAACTCCAACATCTACTGTTAAAGGGACTGGTTAAATCAACTATAGGACATCCATACAGTACAACACAATGCAGGTATATAAGTAACATGGATGAAGTAAACAGGTAGGTCACAATATTAAATGAAAAAAGCAGGTATGATCCCATTTTAGTGTGGTGTGTGCGTACACACGTATGTATACAACACACACACAAATATATGCATAATACAGAACAGATTCTCAAATTTGAGTGGTCAGAACATCCACCTTTAGTAAATTCAAGGGTTCCACCCCAAAAGGTCTGCAGGGGGGTCCAGCAATCTACATTTTTAACAAGCACCCAGATGATTCCAATGCGGTAAACTGAGTACCACACTCTCAGGCACTGATCTGGAAAGAGGCACACCGCCAAGTTAGGGTGCTTCCCTCTCCATGGTGAGCTTTTCCACTGACTTGGGGAAGAGGGGTAATTAAAAGGTGAGAAAGTAGAAAAAGATTATCTGTATTTTCTAATTGTACTATAAAGCACATGTACTTGTGTGGCTTTTTTTCCCAAAGAGGAAAGTAAAACAACGTTCAGAATCAGAGAAACAGAAGGCCTTACCATAAAATCCATACACCTGTGTTATCTGTCTGCTCTCATGATTTCCTCGCAAAAGTGTAATACGATCAGGCCATTTAGCCTTTAGTGCAAGAAGGTAAGTGAAGGTCTCCAAACTATAGTAACCTCTGTCTACAAAATCACCCTGTAAAGCAAAAGTTTACAGTTACAAACAATATAATAGCAACAATAGTTTTAAATAATTATACCAAAGCGCACAAATTCCAAGACACAGGCCAAAATAACAAAAATGGAGTTACACATAGAATTATTTGGAAATTGAGTTTTACAAAAATTTCAAATGGAAGTAAAGAAGATGTTTTTACTATGTGTGTGCTAGTCTATGATTCACGAGGCCTACAGGAACCTGCAGTGCAATTTTCTCAATGACATTCCCTGCAAAATCACCATGTTTTCAATTCTCTATAACTTACACTAACAGATGTTTCTAAAAGGTCAATTGTATGAAACCAAATCTTTTTAATGAATTTCAAAAATCATTTGAACTATATCAGAAGAACTGCCAACTTGAAGAAAATAGTTGTTTTGTAAAAACAAACACTATAACAGTGTTCCAGGGTTAGCTTTGTATTTAAAACAGCACATGCTATTTACAGTTCCCATTAAGGTCTTATTTGGGCCAATATTAGACCAGTAGGAAACAGCTAAATAGGGAAGTGACCCATAAATTTTTCAAAGGAAGGAGCATAACAGAGAATTCAGAAAAAGTTCAACAGTAATATTACATTCCAAAAGAAAGGTAAGCAAATACATCCCTTCATAGCAAATGTTTGTGTGTACGCATCAATCCACAAATAACAGGTAAAAATGAATGCTCAAAAAAGTCTCATAAAATAGCAATAAATTAAACATTTATGCCTTAAACCTGTGGTTGTGGTGTATTTTCTGCCTAGCCATAACTGAGGGCTACAACCCAGTCCTATGTGTGTATACAGCAGCTTACTAAAGCAATTATTCTCAACTAGAGGACAAGGCAAAATGTAGAAAAGTATAGAATCATCTTTTTATATATTTAAATAGTGATTATCACATGGCAATGAAATTATTATGTAATTTACATGTAATAAGACAGATCCTTTCCATTTTAAATAAGTACTTGATATCACTGGTGGTTACATACCATAAATATGTAGTTTGTGTCAGGAACCTGACCTCCAGTTCTGAATAGTTCACAAAGGTCATAAAACTATAAAACAAAGGTGATATATGTTGATTACAAATTCTTGAAAAGCAGTAAAATAATAAATCTGAGAGCAAAATGGGTAAACAAGCAATTAATTAAGAGGACTTAAAATTATTTACATTAATAAAAAAATAAAGTGTAAGCAAAACTGCCAAGCACACAGCTCCCAAACCTAAAAGAAAAAAAAAGCATTTAAACAAAGCTCATAGTTACCAGTAAAGTCATTCCTAGATCATTCATGTTATAGGTTTCCCCTCTCAAATTTCTTTCACACATCTCCCCACCTATCACATGAGAATCTGAAATCATTTAATTTATCAGTTATCTAACTTGTCAATAAGCTAACCTAACCACCCCTCCCCATTTCAGCATCTAAAATGAAAAGGAAACAAGTGGATAAGAAGAATTTCTTTCAGAGAATGAATTTACATGACACTTTATGTCATGAAGAACAGACCAACCTACCTTCGTCACTCTACTGCTGGAGAGTGTCCCCTTAGGTCCCACAGCTGCAGAGTGTCTTATAAAAAATCAGTAATAAAAAGAACTGTGTATTTCACCATATTCTATTTGACTGAAAACTGGTAGTTGACAAATTGTACATTTGGTAACTTCGATCAACTAGATTAACCTAATTTAATTCTTAAGGAAACTTCAGTTTTTCTGAAAAAGGATTTTAGATGAAAGGAATTGACTATATATACTGTACCAACTACAACTAATAATTTCCTACACATTTATCTCTTATACTTGAAAATAAAATTACTACTTAAATTTCTAACACTTAGTACAAGAATCTTCATCACTGTGAACAAAACTGAAATGTGAATGACGAAAATAAAGCACTACCCTTTATAACAATGTCTCGTAAAACTAAAGAGTTATTACTTGCTTAAACAAAACTTTTGAAAAGTTTAAAATAGTATTTTCCTATCTTCTTAAAATTAGCACACAAATAAGTGAAACAAGCGTTCAATCTCAGCCAAGTGGTAGACTATTATTTTTTCAAAACATTTGCTGTCCATTTCTACTATGTAGAGTCCCTCCCTTTGAAATGAGTATACTTCCCACTCCCCACACCACAGATGTATATGTGTATGTGTATCATTTCACTTATATATTTATATATTTACATATAAACACACAGTATGAGTAGTAAAACACACACACACACACACACACACACACACACACAGTCTGTCTCTCTCTGTATATGTACATGCATACACATATATATAGAGGGTACCAAAAGGGTGCCCAAAAAATGTATACACATTTTAAGAAAGGAAAAAACTGTATTAAAATTGTAACACAATGAATGATGCTAACATTCATTTGATCAACACCATCTTTTGAGCAAATGTCATACTACACATTGCTACCATAATTCAATTCAACTTTGAAAAGTAATACATAGATAACATCTCTTAAAATGTGTACACTTTTTTGGCACCCCTGATATATGTGTATGTTACTCTGGCCTAGTAATTCCACTTCTTTGATTATATCCTAAAGGCCAAAAAAAAAAAAAAAAGAGAAAATTCAAATGCTAGGTAACTATACAGAAAATGTGTTACATCATTTATAATAACAAAAGAAAAAAGCTTCATGACTAACACAGGGAATAGTTTAATAAAGTATGATATATCAACTCAAGGCCTTGGACCTTATGCAGTCATGAATAATGATTACAATGGAAACTATGTAGCAAAATGGAAAAATTATTAGGGAAAAGAATGGAACACAAAACTATACCTATAACTACACAATTTTACTATGTAAAAACTGAGTATGTATACACACAAAGTCAGGAAGGAAACATTGAAAAGTTTTAAAGAAGCTGCTTTTATAAAAGTGTGGTAGAAGAGAAAGTTAACTTCAAGTTTTCTACTGGTGTTTACAGAAATATGTCCTTGAATAAAACCTTTGTAAGTTTCCATTTACCCTATGCACATTTAATAGACAATCAAAAACTCTGCTTTAGGGACACATAGTTCCCACTCCATACTGGAAGTTTTGTCCAAAATTATTTAATATAATAAACATTTACCAAAAACATGTGTAGACAATTAACCATCCTACATTACCAGAAGCCCACCTCATCATTTCACAAATAATTTCTACCATCTATTATACATTTTTCATATCACAGACACTCTGTAAATGTTCTCATTTTAAAACAAAACCAATCCTGAGAAGTCAATTTTATCCAACATTAGAGGTAAGGAAACAGTTTAAGTTGGCTAGCTCAGTAGTTTTTCAACTTTTTTAGTTTCAAAACCCATTTGTAATCTTAAAAATTTGATGGTCCCCAAAAAGCTTTTACGTAGGTTATATCACTCAGTATTCACTAGATTACAAATTAAAATGGATGATTTTTAAAAATTCATTTTAATCAAAACTCATTAAATAGTAACACTTATTTTTAATAAAAATAAACTGTTTCCCAAAACAAAACAAATTTAATGAGAAGAGTGGCAGTGTTTTCCAGTTTTACAAATCTCTTTAATGTCTGGCTAAATACAACACAACTGGACTCATAACCTGCCTCCACATTCAACCCATTGGGATTAAAGTAAAAAAACCCAGCTTTCACAGAGATATGGGTTACCAAAGGAAGGAGTATTCTAACTACCTTCAGAGATAATGGTGCATATTCTTCTAATAAGTGGTCTTATCATACTCAGATAGATTGATCTAACACTGAGTGAATAACACATCAGTCATTTGGAAAATGGAAATGACAATTCATTATACATCATCAAAAAACTGTATTTGTTAACACGTTAATATTACCACTCATCTCATTAGAAGAGTCTTTAAGTATTAGAAGCTGTTAACCTCATGGTGATGAGGCTAAATCAAACTTTCTAAAATTTCAATTTTCACTTGAAAACTCAAAATTTGGCATTGACAACAAAAACTGTCAATTGTGTTCTTTGACATGACTTCACTTTTGCAAAAGTGATTGCCAAATACCCATAGTCATTCATTGTCTCAAACAAAAATAGCATTCTATAAAACAGAGGCTACTCAGCTCGTGATACGAAGAAGTGCATAAGCCCTTTTCCTTGAGCAAAGCATCTTTCTTTGGTACGCAGCAGATGTGCTTGCCACATACTTCCTAGTTCACCACATACAGAAGTATCCACTCAGGGCTGAGTTACAGCTAACACCACTGCTTCATCAAGGACATTCCTAAGGGAGACTGGCATTTCCTTTCACTGTGCACGCATGCTGGTGAAGAAGACAATGACCACCAGCAGTCTGGTACCACTCCCCTGACTCGTCCTGAGGCACCGGCAGTTTTACCCTCAATTGATTCTGCACCACCTCAGGGACCCTCAAGGATCCATAGGCCATACTTGAACTTGTGAGCTGAGGTGGCTTCATAAATAGCTAGTATGTAGCCAAACCAGGACTTAAACCAAGCTCTGCCTGACACTGAAGTCTACAATCTCCTCTCCAGATGACACTGTTTCAGCACTAGAGTCGGCCTTCTTTATCTGCAGATTCCACAGCCTCCAATTCAACATGAATCGAAAATATTCTATTGGTGGGGGCGGAGGGCTTACTTCCTGCTGACGCGTACCATGTAGTTAGGTGCATCTCTACTGAGCACGACACGTTTTTTCTTATCATCATTCCCTAAATGATACAGTATAACAACTATAGCATTTACATTGCATTACGTATTATAAGTAACCTAGATTTAAAGTATATGGGAGGATGTGCATAGGCTATATGCAAATATCATACCACTTAACATAAGGGACTTGAGCATCCCTGGATCTGGGTATCTGTGGGAGGTCCCGGAACCAATCTCTTGAGGACACCAAGGGAGGCTGTGTATGCTTACTTACCAACACGCTTATTTATACTCATAACCCAATCTGCAATTCCAGAACTAGCCCAAAGGAAAGATAACTGTAGAAGTCCCAAAGGACACATCTTACATTTGATTCAATCAGTCAGTCGACGTTTAGAATCTCAACTCTCATACTTTTGATCAGCAATTGTTTTAAGGAGTCAAGTACAAGAGAAACAATGTTCACAGTTTAGTGGTAGTCTTCAAGTAACATGGGCGACCCTGCACCCAAATGAGTTTAATTATCTGCTGTGTCTGAGTAGCTGTGAGAGTTTGGGCTAATTCTTCTTTCAGTCTCAGTTTCCTTCTCTACAAAATGATCCAATCTTACTGGACTCTTGAAAAATTTTTTACATGGAATATATGAAAAAGCACTCTGTTAACCTCAAAACACAAGATAAATTATTAGCAAGACTTGTATATTTGACTGAAGGTATATATAATATAGAACTACAATTTTGTGATTTTAATTAATTCTAGTAGTTTGAAGTTGTCTCTAACTTCCTGACCTTTGATCTTGGCTGTAATTCATATATTGACAAGCTCTTGATAACAGGTAACCCCTCAATTTCAATATTATAATTAGAAGAAAACATTACTTGGTTTACTCCAGCTTTTAGGAATATGTTAAGGCACTGCTTATATTAATATCCTTTACATTAGTAAAATTAAAATGTTTATTATACTTTTGGAGAAAAGTTACATGGAAATTTTAAGATATCCACTCCTAAAATCTACTTTGGAGATCTAAAAGTTTAACACATCACAGATGATGTAATGGGGTTTCTATTTAGAAGCTGATAACATACAGATGTCAGATATATTATACTATCAACCATTCAGAGGGCAGATTGAAAAGCCAAAAAGAAAAGAGCCCTCTAAGTAGTCAAAATAGGACTTTACTCACTGAGCAGCCTCTCATCATAACCAATTTCTGCTCCTCTAGGCAGTCATATTTAAGGCAGGGAAATTGCACAGAAGACCGCAAGTCCTATTAGCATTCATAAATACTTCACTGTTCACAATGTATTATATGTCGTATAGTCCCAACTCCTTTGCATGCATATAGCAGGCTATGGGTGTTCTCTTCACTTTTCATTTCCCTGTAAAAAAAAACCCTTACAGATACATAGAAGGTTTATAACTAGGCTAAACATTGACAGGATCTAAAGATGTGGTGTGCCCTTTCTGTCACTGCCTTGAAACTTTTAAAAACAAACAAAAACCCAGCAGATGGGGGCCGGCCCGGTGGCTCAGGCGGTTAGCGCTCCATGCTCCTAACTTCGAAGGCTGCTGGTTCGATTCCCACATGGACCAGTGGGCTCTCAACCACAAGGTTGCCAGTTCGATTCCTCGAGTCCCGCAAGAGATGGTGGGCTCCGCCCCCTGCAACTAAGATTGAACACAGCACCTTGAGCTGAGCTGCCGCTGAGCTCCCGGATGGCTAACTTGGTTGAAGCGTGTCCTCTCAACCACAAAGTTGCCGGTTCGACTCCCGCAAGGGATGATGGGCTGCGCCCCCTGCAACTAGCAACGGGCAACTGGACCTGGAGCTGAGCTGCGCCCTCCACAACTAAGATTGAAAGGACAACAATTTAACTTGCAAAAAAGTCCTGGAAGTACACACTGTTCCCCAATAAAGTCCTGTTCCCTTCCCCAATAAAAAAATCTTAAAAAAAAACAACAAGCAAAAAAATCCATTCTGTTAAGAAAGAAAAAAAACCCAGCAGATGAAAAAAATGAACTAAATCTCTCTCATCCCATTCTAGCAGTGACTTGCTGCAAAATCATGTACCAACAATTTTATCTTTCTGAACCTTTGCTATTCTCCTTCCCACTAAAGAAATGATAAATTTCCAACAAAATATGACAAGTGAATAGAATGAACAGAAAATTAGTGCCTAAAACCAAAGCATCTCCTATTAATCGTAATAACTACGAGCAGTCCACATTTGTGTTTTATATTTCCCCCTTTTCACAGAGCAACAGTGCTGTATTTTATTCCCTTTGCAAGTACATAATTTCAACAAACTCCATGAATAATTTGACCAGAGATTTTATTCACAGTAACAGGAACCAAGAATCATTAGTGTCACACACATGGAGGTAATCTAGTCAACTACCAGCTGGTTGTTTTCGTTTGTTTGTTGCAGCACAAGTAGAAACACACATGGGCGATGGACAGTACAAAGCTAAAAATCTGTTCATGAAATTTTACCTGTCCGTGTATGTCTCCACACACTGTGACTGGTGTTGATACTGGCTGGACATTTGACTCTTCCAAGAGGAGATCACAAACATAGTCACATAGCCGCTGTAAGAAGAAAAGACAAAATGTAACTTTTTACTACAATATTAAAGCTAATGCCAAAAAGACAAGAACTAATACTTGTGTTGTTTGATAGGAAAGAAACTACCCTTTGACGATTCTGGAATTAGATTTCTGTTAACTTTCACTTTCATTTCATAATGCCGAAGAATGATACAGGGACTATTCCAAAATGCAAACTCCCTGGCTATACAGACAACAGATTCTAGAGGACACATAGTTTTACAAGACCTATAAAATGATGCTTTTCATCAACAAGTGTAAGAGTAAATAATTTTTACAGGAAAAGGTTTTTATCTGCTAGTTTTTAAAGTAAACTGCAAACCACCATGCACTTACCACTTGACCCAGCAATTGCACTCTTGGCAGTGAAAATTTATGGTCACATAAACATCTGTACAAATGTTCACAGAAGCTTAATTCATAATAGCCAAAAACTGGAAATAAATCAGATGTCTTTCAACAAATGAATAGCTAAACCAATTGTGGCACATCCATACCACGGAATACTATTCAGCAATAAAAATAAACAAACTACTGACATACAACAAAATAGATGAATATCAAGAGATTCATGCTGAGTGAAACAAAAACCTATCCCAAAAGATTACATACTGTATGATTCCATTTTATAATATTCTTGAAATGACAAATTTATTGACATGGAGACCAGAATAGTGGTTGCCAAGGGTTCAGGAGTTAGGAGCAGCAGGAAGGAAATAGATGTGATTGTAAAAGGACATGAGCAATCACTGTGGTGATGGAACTGTGTCTTGAATGTGCTTCTGGATACATGAGCTGCAGATATAATAAACTCGCATACACCTACACACACACACACACACACACACACACACACACACACAAGTAGAAGTAAAACTGGAGAAATGTGAACAAGACTGTGTCAATGTCAATATCCTATTGAGGTATTTGTACTATAGTTCTACAAGATGCTACTACTAGGGACAACCTGGATAAGGGGATATGGGATCTCTTGGTATTATTTCTTACAATTGCATATAAATCCTCAATCATTTCAAAATAAAATTAATTACAAAATGCAAATCTAAAGTTGAGGAGTCACTCTTTAAAAACAACTCAATGTTTGCATTTTAATAATATTTGTCCTCTGAAAGCATTCAAATCAAAACATTTCACAGAAGGAAAATGATTTCTCACAACTGCGCTCTAGGAATGGAAGTGTCGAGTCCTGCTATACATAGAGAACTAGAGGGGAACCTTCCTCCCATCTGAGACCAGGTTACGCTACAGCCAGAGGCCCCGGTGGATTTTATGATCAGTCTGCCAAGAAAGGAGAAATTAAACTACACAAGCATAATGAAATGATTTTAAACATTAAGGAATCTAAATGCTACAATTTATTTAAATATTAGACACACACTTTATCAGTTACAGCTATAATACTTTACTCGGAGTTCAAGAAATGAGCCTTAAAGACTTTTCTTAGGAGCTGTGGAAAAAAGGAGGAACTAGCAAGAGACTGACTGCATGGCGAGGCACAGCGGAAACCATTAGGGTCTGAGGTATTCTGGAAGACCAGTGAAAAAATGTTTCAAAAGACGAGTGATCAACTGTGTTCAATGCGGCTGGAAGGTCAAATTTTGGAGAAAGAGTCGAGGACAGAGAAGGAATACTCCTTTATTCCCAAACCAAAAAGTACCAATCTCGGAATATATTATACTCTAAGACAGAAAATTGGTATACAAAATAATACCATGACATAATTCAGAAGTTATGAGCACAGCCTTTGAAGTTAAAGAGATCAGAGATCAAATATTAGCTTTACTTCTTACTATCTATATTTAGTATATTATCTGTTACTTCGCTGTGTAAGCCTGAGCAAGTTATCTGATCTCTCTGTGCCTGCTTCTTCATCCACAAAATAGAGATACCTACCTGGGGATAGTGTGAGGATTAAATAAGACAGTGCATGCAAGTGCTCTGCAAAATTTTACACACACACACATATACAAGTGTCATACACTCAGTCCACTACATTATAAACATACCCTGAATTATAGGATATGACCGAGAAGGGTATATATCAAACCACAGCAGCAGTTGCTCAAACAAAAGAAAATCCACTTCCATCTTTATTCCTTTTACTTTTTAAAAAAGCATTAAAAAAATTTATTCTTGGTAGAAGAAAACATAGATGTGTTGGTAGGTTATTCTATATATTTTTCTGTAGTTACTGCATTTCTTTAAAAAAAAAAAAACAATGTTATTTTGAAACTAGAAAATAGTACTAAATGAAAAAAATGCAAGATGCAGAATAATACATATACTACTTCTCGTATTAAAGAAACACACACACACACACATATGCATACACGTACATACACGCACTTGCTTGTATTTACTTGCACATACCTAAACTGTTGTTTCTGGAAGGATCCATAAGAAACATAATACTGGTTACCAATACGAGGAAAGGAATTGGGTTAAGAAAGAATTAACATTGACAGCCTTTTATACTTTTTAAGTTTGAAACCCTATCAGTGTGTTACCTATACAAAAACTTATGAAAAATATATTACCAGAAAGAATAGTCCTTCCATCCTTCCAACAGATTGTGCTAGGACATCTGGATTTCATATGCAAAATAACAAAGTTGGACCCCTACCTCACACCATATACAAAATCAATTCAAAATGGATCAACAACCTAAATATAAGAGCTAAAACTATAAAATTCTTAGATGAAAACATAGGGGTAAATCCTTATGACTTTGGATTTGGCAATGGAATCTTAGATGTATCAACAAAAGCACAAGCAATAAACAACAAAAAAATAAACTGGACTTCATCAAAATTAAACATTTGATGGCACCAAGGAAGTGATAAGACAACTGGCAGATTGGGAGAAAATATTTGGAAATCATGTAGCTAATAGGGGCTTTATATCCAAAATATATAAAGAACTACTACAACTCAACAACAAAAAGACAATTAACCCAATTTAAAAATGGGCAAAAGACTTGAATAGACATATCTCCAAAGAAGATATATAAATGGCCAACAAGCACATGAAAAGATGCTCAATATCATTAGTCATTAGGGAAATAAATGCAAATCAAAACCACCATGGGATACCACTTCACACATACTAGGAGGGCTGTAATTTTTAAAAAATGGAAAATAGGTTTACCAAGGATCTAGAGAAATTGGAACTCTCATACATTGCTGGTAGGAATAGAAAATGGTGCAACCACTGTGGAAAACAGTATGGCAGTTCCTCAAACACTAAACATAGAATTACCACTTGACCCAAGAAGTCTACTTCTGGGTATATACCCAAAAGAATTGAAAGCAGTGAAAGTATCAGATATTTGTACACCAATGTTCTCTGCAGCATTATTCACAATAGACAAAAAGTGGAAACAACTCAAGTGTCCATCAACAGATGAATGGATAAACAAAATGTGGTACGTCCATGTAAGGGAATATTATTCTGCCATAAAAAGAATGAAGTACTCATACATGAAGTACTGGTACAATGTAGATGAACCTTAAAAACACTGTGTTAAAGAAAATAAACCGTCACAAAAGGCCACATAGTATATCATTCTAATTTATATGAAATGTCCAGGATGGTCAAATCCATTGAGATAGAAAGTAAATTAGTGGTTGATTAGGACTGAGGTTTGGGGTAGGAAGAAATGGTGAGTTACTGTTCATGGGTACGGAGTTTCTCTTTGGTCTACTGAAAACATTCTTACATTGATTATGGTGATGGTTCCACAACTCTGTGAATATATTAAAACCCACCAAACTGTACTCCTTAAAAGTGAATTTTATGATATGTGAATTATACCTCAATAAAGCTGTTGATTTTTAATTATATTACCTATTAATAATAATTACCACCTTGACCACAGCCACTCAATCTACCCCTTGTGGAGATAACTGTCCTTCCAGTCAGTTTCAAAAGATCAGTGTTGTACAGTATCCTATTAGACCTGTGATATATAATTGTTAAATTATTTCTATAGTAATTAGTTCCCAAAGTTTACAACCTATAATTTGCATTTTTTTAAACCCTAACTCACTTCCCTGTAGCTTAAGGTTAGTTCCAAAGAAGAGGTACGCTATGTTTGGCCTGTATTTTTTTATAGTCCTTCATTACCACTTCCCGTCTCATCTTGCCAGAATGAAGTGTGCTAGTCTTTTTAGTTAGCATCATAAAGTAGCAATATTTTGAAAATATTTTTCTATACAATTTTTAAAATAATATAGTGATGTTTTGAAGTACCTATCTCAGAACCTCACCCACCTCTGTTGGACACAATGCCTTGCTCGAATAATATTTGGAATATTTTTTCAAGTACACTCACCAAAACTTCAAAGAGAATTCCAGCAAAGGCATCTGTAGAAGTGCTTTGCTATAATTTGTACAAGAGCAGGTAGTGTTCTCTGTCTGTTACCATGAGGCACTTGTCCTCTCCATACTTCCTTTCAGATTTCACATCTTTTAAGAAGAGGCCTGGGCCGGCCCGGTGGCTCAGGCAGTTGGAGATCTGTGCTCCTAACACCAAAGGTTGCCGGTTCAATTCCCTCATGGGCCAGTCAGCTCTCAACCACAAGGTTGCGGGTTCGATTTCTCAACTCCCGCAAGGGATGGTGGGCTGTGCTCCATGCAACTAACAACGGCAACTGGACCTAGAGCTGAGCTGCGCCCTCCACAATTAAGACTGAAAGTACAACAACTTGACTTGGAAAAAAGGCCTGGAAGTACACACTGTTCCCCCAATAAAATCCTGTACCCCTTCCCCAATAAAATCTTTAAAAAAAAGAAAAAAGAAGAAGAGGCCTAATTTCCACCAGTGAAGATCAGAGCCCATACCATGAATTACAATTTGAAAGTTTCCCCCAACTTATCCTCTGACACAAGCCGCCAAAGAAGCTCATCTCCCATTCTTCCTCCCACAATGCATCTCTGGAAGAGAAAAGGTCTCTATTTCCTACAATGTTGATCTTTCCACTTGCCCACTCTCAGGAAACTGCTAGTTACTTGTAAATCTGAAGGTTCCAGTGTTTATACCCTTTAAATATCAATTATCAAAATGTTACCCAAACAAACTTACTATAAACTCCACCAACAAACTTACTATAAACTCCACCCCGAATTGTACTGCCCTGCTTTCCCAATTGCCTTTTTCCCCAAACTGCACTGTAATGTCATTGCCATCAACCTGTAATAAGGGACATTATAGGAAACAGTCCTCTACAGAGCCTGTCACTGTGTAGACTATAAATAAGCTGTGATTAAACAGTTGCCTTCAAGGGGGACCCAGGGGAGGAATGTCTCTTTGCTCCCTCTTTCAGGTACAGACGTGATTTCATTGAGAAGCATGTTTTTACCATCATACAGACTCTGGATTTTTTTTTTGGGGGGTGTGGGGGAATATGGGGAACAGTGTGTTTTTCCAGGACCCATCAGCTCCATGTCAAGTCATTTTGTTTTTCAATCTAGTTGTGGAGGGTGCAGCTCACTGGCCCATGTGGGAATCGAACCGGCGACCTTGGTGTTATGAGCACCGCGCTCTAACAACTGAGCAAACTGGCTGCCCCTGGACTTTTTAATTGATCAGTTTCCACCTTTCAGTAGGCTCCTAGAAAGCTTAAGGCCTAATCTCAAAAAAGTAACCTGGTCATCATAGCTTTTATTTCATATCTCATATACTATTCTTTCTTTTTCTGTTAACTCCATCTTAGTTTCCTATTCTTTATTTTCTTTTTGTCTCCTTTTTCTTAATTATTCTGAATATAATTTATCTTGCTATATTGAATGCATCTTTGTGAACCACTATATCCTTTTGGAACAAAGTGAGTTATCATTTAACATTTTGAAACTAATCACAGCACAGATTCCTGAGGGATTCCATGGTTCCCATATGTGAATAAGCCAGAATTTGCACCCACATATGACTGGCTCTCCTAGCCCGTAATGCCTCAGAACTGCAAGTCTCTCCTGGTGACTGCCCCACGCCCCCAGTACTGATCTGGAAGTAACAGCAGATTATAAGCTAAAGAGCCTCACTGTGAAACCCTGCCCATCGCAAAGGCTAGTAGTGAGTGTCTAGAGAACACACGTAAACCACTCAGGCAGCATCTTTACCCTGAGGCCAGGCACACTAACTTGAGTAAAATAACAGCTGCCTCCTGTAACTGCCACTTCCGCAGTCCCAACTAAGGATTTAGAGCTACGTCTCTAAGCCAAAGCCACTGCCTCTCATCTCTCCAGTTCAGCAGTAGCTTACAAGTTCGTATCAAGCAAACACAAAAATGAGAAATCTATGAAATCTCAGTGCAAACTCTTCATATGCCAGCCAACCACACAGCAGCCTCCCAGAGCCCCGCCTGCCATGGAGAGGCCCCTAGTACGGTCTGTAGGCAGGCAGTGTGGTTTCTCTCACTGCTCCAGTACAGGCACTACGACAAGATTCCACGGCAAGATTCTCAATCTTACCCCACGAGCACAAACTCCAGCCATCTCTCCCCATGATGCCCAATTAATTCCTAATCCTTGAACAAGCAGGGGTTCATGGCGCCCATTCTTAGGAGACTCTATTTCCCTCCTCTACCTTTCCCTCAAGATACCATTCTATAGATACCATTCTATTCTCTGCTCTGCTTCTGTCCCTGTTCCTTCTTTGTCCCGCAAATACACTGGGTTTTAAATTTTTTTCATTTTTATTAGGGAATATTGGGGAACAGTATGTTTCTCCAGGGCCCATCAGCTCCAAATCGTTATCCTTGAATCTAGTTGTGGAGGGCGCTGCTCAGCTCCAAGTCCAGTCACTGTTTAGTTGCAGGGGGAACAGCCCACCATCCCATGCGGGAATTGAACCGGCAACCTTGTTGAGAGCTCGCGCTCTAACCAACTGAGCCATCTGGCCGCCCCTCTGGAAGCTCAGCGGCAGCTTGTTGTCTTTAATCTAGTTGTGGAGGGTGCAGCTCACTGGCCCACATGGGAATCGAACTGGCAACCCTGTTGTTCAGAGCTCGAGCTCTAACCAGCTGAGCCATCTGGCTGCCCCGATTTTTAATTCTTTGTTTAGATGATCTTGCTGTTTAAAACATACTATTTCCTGTATTTACTTTTACATACTAATATGTATAAAATATCCTTAAGAAATAAAAATGGGGTGACCGGTTCGCTCAGTGATTAGAGCGCAGTGCTCATTAACATCAAGGTCGCTGGTTCGATTCCCACGTGGGCCAGTGAGAAACAACGGCTTGACTTGGAGCTGAGCTGCGCCCCCCACAACTAGATTGAAAAGAAACAACAACTTGAAATGGAGCTGATGGGTCCTGGAAAAACACACTGTTCCTCAATATTCCCCAATTAAAAAAATAAAAAATAAACAGAAATAAAAATGTATCTAAAATTACATTTTACACAGCCTTTGTATAGAGTCTTTACTATAATACAAATCACTGGGAATGAGGAATAGGAATCCAAGATGACAACGCTATTCACACCCTTACAGTCCAGAAGGAAATATCTCTATCTTCAGTCTAAACCAAAGTTTCTCAACCATGACACTACTACTGATACATGTGTTTGTTGTGGGGCTTCTGTCCTGGGCGTTACGGGACATTTAACATCTCTGGCCTCTACACCCACTAGAGACCCATAGCAACCCTCCACGTGTGACACTCAAAAATGTCTCCAGACATTGCAAAATACCCTCTGAAATGCAAAACACCCCCAGCTGAGGACCATTGGTCTAGACTTTTCTGAGTTTAATACTATAGAATAGCATCTGGAGTACATATGACAACCAATAAATGTTTGTTAACTAACTGATCTGTGTATCCAAGTCTCCTGAATATCTCTACCTCAATGTCTTGACTCAGTACATCCCAAGTTCAGTACATCCCAAACCAAACCCCCTTGCATTCCTTAATCTACAGTATTCACTAAGTAATCCACGCCAAAAACTAAGATTACACTGAAATCTCCCCTCTCCCTCGTACTCGAGACCTACTCTGTCAACAGGTTTTATTATGCCTTCTTCATTTCCTTTTAAAGACCAGACTCACTTGTTACTTCAAGCTCTCGTCACCTGGCCGATTGCTCCTACGTATGACGTTTTTGTCCCATTCCAATCCATGGGCCACAATGCTGCCATAATATTTCTAAAATCTACTGTCTTCCTTAAAAATCTCTCATGCTACAGTTAAAGAACTCTTTTTCTTGGCACCTCAGCCAACCACTGAAGTGTATCATTTGATTTGTATATTCCTATTTTTATTAAATGCATTCCTTTCAATTATGAAAAAAAAATTTCTCAAGGGCGCTCTTCTGTCTATGGCAGTGTTTCCCAAACTCCATTCAGATACCATCATTCATTATGCTTTTGTCATATTCCTATCACATATAAGAGTATATTTCTGTAATAGTTTTCTTTGAATCTTCTTTTCTTTTTAGCCACATTTTAAACAAAGTCACAGTATGATGTGCTTTTCCCTAAAATATAAAAACATTCCAAAGGGTTTATCCATGTACCACCTGAAAAATAAACATCTTAGTTTATCGGCCTAGTCTTCCATGATTTTGTCCTCTGCCTGTCTTCCCAGCACCACCTCTGGCCAAACCAAACTGCCTCAAGTTCCCTGAATCGGCCACGTTGTTTCACATTAAGCTGTATCATTGCACGTGGTATTTACTCTGTTTGCATGTTCTTTCCTTCCTGTTTTGTCTACCTGAACAAACTGCTCATCCACTCATTGCTCCTCCTTTGTGAAACCATCTCTGGCTCCAGTTAGATGCTGTTTCTTCTGTGTTCCCCAATATCCTGGATAGCCCTCTATTTTAGCACCTATCACACCATGCTAAGACCATTTGTTTACCTTTTTATCTCCCTACTACACTGAGAGGGCAGAGAGAAGTATGGATTCTACCTCTGGCACCCACAGAGAACAGGACTAGACAGGGGAAACATTTAAATGTTTGCTGTAAAGCAGAATGCAGTTTGACTTAACAAACCTTAACTGATTGTCTGTTACATACAAGACGGTGTTCTGAGACTGGAGAGTACAAAAATAAACAAGATATGATCCTGAACCTCAAGAAGCTTGTAGTCTAATGGTGGAGACAGATTTGCTATCATACAAGACAGAACACTGTAAGTGATAAAATGGAGCAAAAGTGCTATGGGACAAAGATCAGTATAGAAAAGAAAGAATGGGAATTTTTTTTCTCAAATAAATGGCATTTAATTTTTTTAATTTTTTTTAAATTAAAAAAATATTTTTCAATTCCAGTTGACATTCAATATTAGATTAGTTTCAGGTGTACAGCATAGTGGTTAGACAGTTATGTAACTTATGAAATGATCTCCCCCCTCCCCAGTGTAGTATCAACCTGGCACCACACAACTATAATATAGTTATTATATTATTATGGACTATATTCCCTGTGCTGTACTTTACATCCCTGACTACTTTGTAACTGCCAATTTGTACTTCTTTTTTTTTTTTTAATTATTATTTTTTTAATTATGGCTTTTTTTTTTTTTTTAAAGATTTTATTGGGGAAGGGGAACAGGACTTTATTGGGGAACAGTGTATTCTTCCAGGCCTTTTTTCCAAGTCAAATTGTTGTCCTTTCAATCTTAGTTGTGGAGGGCGCGGCTCAGCTCCAGGTCCAGTTGCCGTTGCTAGTTGCAGGGGGCACACCCCACCATCCCTTGCGGGAGTCGAACTGGCAACCTTGTGGTTGAGAGGACGCTCTCCAACCAACTGAGCCATCTGGGAGCTCCCAACTGAGCCATCTGGGAGCTCAGCAGCAGCTCAGTTCAAGGTGCCGTGTTCAATTTTAGTTGCAGGGGGCGCTGCCCACCATCCCTTGCGGGAGTCGAGGAATTGAACTGGCAACCTTGTGGTTGAGAGCCCATTGGCCCATGTGGGAATCGAACGCCTTCGGAGTTAGGAGCATGGAGCTCTAACCGCCTGAGCCACCAGGCCAGCCCCCCAATTTGTACTTCTTAATCCCTTCACCTTTTTCACCCAGCCCCCTAACTTCCCTCCCATCTGGCAACCATCAGTTTGTTCTCAGTATCTATGAGTTTGTTTCTATTCTGATTCTTCGTTTATTTTGTTTTTGAGATTCCACATATTAAGTGAAATGATACAGTATTTTGTCTTTCTCTGACTTATTTCACTTAGCATACATAATACCCTCTAGGTCCATCCATGTTGCTGCAAATAAATAATAAGGTTTCATTCTTTTTTATGGCCAAGTGATATTCCATTGTATATATATACCACATCTTTATCCAATCGTCTATCGATGGACATGTAGGTTGCTTCCACATCTTGGCTGTGGTATATGAAATGTCCTTCTTTATCTCGTTATAGCCTTTGTTTTGAAGTCTATTTTGTCTAATAAAAGTATTGTTACCCTGGCTTTTTTTTTTTTTTTTTTTCATTTTCATTTGCATGAAATAACTTTTTCCATCCTTTCACTTTGTCTATGTGTGTCTTCCAATCTGAAGTGTTTGTCTTGCAGCAATGTATCGGTCTTATTTTCTTCTCCATTCAGCCATATTACATTTTTTGATTGGAGCATTTAATCCATTTATATTTAAAGTAATTATTGATAGGTATGCAGTTATTGCCATTTTATTATTCACACTTTTTGTATTTCTTTCCCTTCTTCTTAAAGAAGTCCCTTCAACATTTTTTGTAATACTGGTTTGGTGATGATGAACTCTTGTAACTTTTCCTTGTCTGGGAAGAAAGGAATTTTTAATAGCAAATAAATTCAAGCACGTACTCTGCTGAGTCACTGTGGCAAAAATCACTTAATCCTCATCAAGTCCTGGCTTTAATATCTATTCTGCCTGTCACAAGGATTGTGTAAATGGCAGAATGGACATGAAGGTGCCCTGAAAACTGTAAGAAGCTATGTCAATTCTAACTATTGCTAGTGAATTCTGACTGTGGAATCCAGGAGCCTTGCATGGAGAAAGTGGCATCGAAGCTGGAGCTCAAAAGGGGCACGAAGCAGACTGTAAAGTGAAAGCATTAAGCGGTAGTTAAGGATGTGAACCCTGGAGCCAGACTGCCTAGGTTTGAATCCCAGCTCTGCCACTAACTTACCAGCTATATGACTTTGGAAAAGCAACTTAAGCAGCCTGTGCATCAGTTAGCTGTAAAATGGGGCAAATATTAGTACCCAACTCAAAGAGTATTAAATAAGTTAATATTTGTGCTATGTACGTATTAAATAAATAGGTGAAAGAAAGAGACTGAACAGAAGTAAAGAAGCAGGGAAGTACAGGGCATGTTGTCAGAAGATGGTAGTCCAATATGCCTAGTTAGAATGGAAGATAAAAAGAAAGGTGATGAATTGCAAGATATACCTAAAAATGCATGCCATTTGCCATCCTAAAAAAAACTATTAACTATCAGAAAGAGCTCTGCACAAGGAAGTTTTCTAATCTAATTCATGGATTAGCAGGACATTCTGAGGCAGATCATAACTGTACAAAGCTCAGTTCCCCCCTCAGTAAAGTAAAGAGGGTACAGAATTGGATGAACTCTGACTCTCTCTCAGCTCTGAAATCCTAGGAAACGGGCTGGGGAATCGTTAGAGGTGTACACTGTCCTATCTGATACCTACAGCCACATGTAGCTATTCAGCACCTGAAATGTGACTGGTCTGAATTGTGATGTGTCTTAAACATAAAATATATACCATATTTCATAGACTTAGTACAAAAAAGAGCAAAATATTGCATTAGTAATTTTATATTGATTACATGTTGAAATTAGGTTAAATAAAATATTTAGGTTAATAAATTCGGTTAATAAAAATTACTAAACTTAATTTCACCTGTTCCTTTTTAGTTTTTAAAAATGTGACAATTTGAGGCTCATATTCTGAACATTTGATTTCTACTGGACAGCACTGTTATAGACTATTTTCAGAAGACATAGGAGAATGTGATTCTGTGGCCAAAGAGACAAACAAAACGCAAGGCATTATCAAAAAGAGTCTTGAAAACACTCTTCTGGCCCTATATAAAACCATGATGTGTCCCTCAGTCCTGTACTGTTTAGTTTTCCTTTCAGTACCTGAAGAAAGATACAACGCAAAACCAAACTCAAGTAAACAGAATGATCAATAAGATAGGCAATAAGGTGAGTGACAAAACCCACAGGCATGTATGGAAGGATATGAGTACAGGAGCATAAAGACTACAATATATGATAAGAATCGATAAAATCAGATCGAGGCTGAATGAGAAGGTATTAAAGGCTGTTCAACAAATGTCATAAAAAAGCAAGAGGGAATTCTTTGAACCTTTATGGAGGCATTTCAGACAGAGGCACAACTTGGCAGAGCAGGTAGCTTTGTATGAAAAACTTAAGAGATGGCTCAGACTAAACATAAAAGTGAGTTCCAAAAAAAATTACATTAACAATTAATCCATAAAAGTGGTTACTATGGAATCACACAATTCCTTATTGTGCATCTCTGAGACAGACACTAGTATTCTCCAACCCCTACCATGGTAACTGTCTTCGGTTCCTCAGTAAAAAAAAGCTGTACACCAACTCAGTGTGCAATTTCTTTGCTTACATGTCACCTTAAGAACTATACAAGAGATCAGACAATCTCCAACTTATAAGACCCATTCCCTGCCAAAGTATTTAAGTTGAAGTAATCAGTAAAACAGTCTTTTATCATTCATTCTTCCACTTGATCAGATAGGGAGTCTACCTATATCTTCTACGATCAGCTCTGAATCTTTATTATGGATGAGAATCACATGAGCTCTTTTTAAAGAAAGGTTATGTTTTGGTCCACTCACTTTTATAGTTCATTCTTATTCCTTCAAAACAGTTACGAAGATTCGATTGTGTACTAGTGACATGACCACTTACAATTTAGGTGTAGAGAAGTCATGATTAGATCTAGAGCATCTTATTACATTTTAGTATTTTACTTAGTACCTCCAACTTATAGTCAATTTAAAACACACTGTATTTCTGTCTTTTCTATCAGAACATATCTTTTCCATAATGATCATTACGTGGCCCCAGTGATTTCTTTTCTTCCTCTTACAGAATCTTTTATTTTGGCTTAAAAGCCTTAGAAAAGGTACTCCTGGAATACTTTCGTGGACTGCCTAATTTTAGTTTGCACTTCATGCCAAGAAGAAACAAAATTAAATTTCTTTAAATACACCAGAGATGAGCATACATCACAAGCAAATTAATCTGATAAAAATATTTCCAAGACAAAGAAGAAAAGCCTCCCCTTATTTAAAAAGAAAAAAAATAGAATTTTTCCCTCAGTAGATTTTTAAAAAATTTATTAAGAACTAGATGCATCTAAGTATACGCCAATTGTGTTGCAAAAGGAAATGAAATGGTTTAAGAACTATTTTTCCTTAAGGTTAACGTTTATCAAACTAAGACGTCTAAAGAAAATCCAACTGATGTATCATCCAAATCATTTCAATATCAATTTCAAGTTAATATCAAGATACATTTTCATAATAAGCAACAGTTTACTAATTATAAACACAAAGCTTAAAACTGCTTTACATATGCTAAAGAATAGAAAATTTCACATCAATTCACTGACAAAAAAACAATAACTTCACCCATGGGATTAACAATGTTACCAAAAGATGTCTGGTTAGACTTCCATGAACTGGATACCAGTGTTGGTTGTTCCTTGTTTCCTTAAAAAGCATATAACAGAAAGAAGCCACAAAGAACTCAGATGAGCATGAAAGCTGAATTTCTACTAATACTGGCTTTGTCCTCCTTTTAATTAAATTATCCTATTAAAAATGGGGAAATGCACAAGAATGACTCCCCTATCATCTAGCATACATTTACCTATAAGTACAATAAGTTACATTAAGGTCCTTTGGCCTTCAACATTTTGCATACTTTTTGACTGACGTTAAACATCAACTTCCTGCACCAAAAGCGCAAAAGAAAAACACCAGTAACATCTTCCTTAAGAGAAAAAAATTCACGGACAAAGATGAATTGCTTTAAACCCACAGCTTAAAAGTATAAAAAAAAAATTCACAACTACCCAGTTTACCCACTTACCACATACAAACCAAAGTTAACTGAAAAAAATAAAAGACAGTAGCCCTAATAACCGCTATAGGCTGCTAGACACCTAAACACCGGTTTTAACAAACGCACAGAAATAGAAACACTTGTCAAAGACTGACGTTTATTCCTTTACCCACACATATACGTTTACTGTTACTTGGACTTGGCAGTAACAAAAAACAACTCTCCTCCTTTAGCAAACCAAAAAAATGAAATCTTGGGTTAAGAAAGGATTATGGAGAATCACCTTGAAGGACAGAAAAGTATTTGTATTTATTGAGGGCCTACTAAATTACCCACTTATATTAGCTTTATCCACTTAAATTAGCTCAACAACATACTCGCAAATGGGATTCACATCTGAGCTGGCAGAAGAAAAGCAACACTCCTGAAAAGCAGCTGGGAGGAGTGGTAGGAAAAGAGGGACGACTTGACGTTCTCCCGCTTCGCCACCAAACCGCAACCGCCCACCGTCTTCCAGTCCTCAGGAACCCAAACACGCTGACCGAGGACGCGTTCCGGGGGCCGGCGGCATCTCCTGTCAGACGCCAGCCACCCGGCCCGCCTGTCATATCTGGGGGGATGACCCATTCCGAGGGCACTGCCTGCTGGGGCTCGGTTCGGACTCCGGGAGACCGGAGATGGAGTTACGGGCGAGAAGACTTCTATTCCAAGCACAGCTGTGAGGGCTCAGTGCCCTGGGACACCCGAAAGCCAGGGGGGACAACCCTGGGACAGAGGCCGCGACATCCCTCAGGATCCCCACTACGGAACTGGGACAGCATTCGGGGGACTACGGCTCGCTCCCTCCGCTCTCCGCGAGAAGGCAAGTCGGAACGGGTCGCTCAGCACTGCGTCGGGCCCTCCATCGTGACGGGACGGGATGCTGGCGGGGGTCCCGTGGAGAGAAGGGCGGGCCGGCGGGCGCCCCACTGCCGGAAGGGGCGAGCCCGCCAGCAGCGCTCCCGCCCCGACCGGGCTCACCTTCAGGTCGTTCTCCGGTAGGTACTTGCACAGCCGCGCTATCTCCACATACTTGTCCAAGTCTAGGGGCGCCATTTTAGAAATAACAAGCCCGGACGGCGGCGGCGGCGGCGGCGGCGGCTGGAGTATCGGCGGCAGCGGCAAAGGCCGAAGCCGGAACTCTTCCTACGTCACGTCCGGCCCGTGAGAGGCATCTGCGCAGCGGCGTAAAGCTTGACCCGATTCTCCCCGCTGCTTCGGCACGCCCCGAGCCTTCTCCCGCTGAACGCAGGCTGCGGGCCCTAAGGGGCTCCCTGGCTACGTAAAATGAAACCGGCTGCGACCCGTAGTTGTCTGCCGCTGGGAGGGATGGGATTTGTAGTTTTCAGTAGCGGCCAGATACGCCTCTTTTCCTCCTCTTCCTTTCCATCAGACTTTAACGTCTGGGGACCCAACGAGGCTTTTCCGATGCAAAACGGCGAAGTATGTGACTCTAGTCATTCCCTGGTTTCCCACTACGACTCATTTAAGCATTCTGTCACGAGAACATCTTCAATTAAAAATTAGGTAAGCTTGGCCATAGTAACCTATTTGCACCTTTCCGAGGCCTTGTGAAAACCTTGCCTAAATCTGTGGCAGACATGTCAGGCTACGAATCTTCCAGCCTGGAAGGAAGCGAAACAAATATTAAAGCGTTTTTTATGCCAAATGCTATATAAATGCTGTTTTTCCTCATAATGACTGATAGGAAAGCAAGGCTCAGAGAGGTTAATTTTCCCAAGTTTCAAAGGGAATAGGCGCGGGATCCAGGATTGGAACACGGGTGTAGCTGGTTTAGATATACTCCAGTGCATGGAGTTTTTGTTGTACCCTCAGTTCCAAGAACAGTATTTGGCACTAAGTACCTTCAATATTCGTCCATGCAACAGCTTTTACTGAACACCAACTATGTGCCAGGTACAGCTGTAGACACTTGGGATATTCAGCAAACAAAATAGACGAAGATCTCTATCCTCAACCCATAGCTACCTTGTAGTAGAGGAGACAGAACATAAGCAATAAATATCATAAATATATAGTATATCAAAAAGTAATCAAGTGCTGGGGAGGGGGGAAGCACAGCATGATCAGGGAGGTGAGATGATGCATTTTTAAGAACCAACAAAGAGGTGGGGGAGTTAGCCAGCAGATACTAGAGGGGAGTTATGAGAAAGAGCTAACACAAAGGCCTTAACATGGAGCATATCTAGAATCTTGGAAATGGCAGAAAAATTAGTGTGGTTGGAGCAAAGTGAGAAGAGGAGATTAGAGAAAAGAATGTTGTTGTTTTGTTTTGTTTTTACTGATTTTTACTTTTAATGTAACAGGGAGTTATTGCAGGGTTTTGAGCAGAGGAGTAGTAACATCATCTAACTCATTTTAGAAGGATCTGGTGCTATATGAAACTAGGAGGCAATGGTTGCAGCTGAGAGACCAGTTAGGAGACTGTTACATAATCCAATAGTAGCAGGTTCTCAATATATATTTGTTGTTCAAGTGGCCCTGGATTGGATCCTCTTGTTCTACAATGTAGTTGGGGGACATTTGGCTAAAATTTAATCAAGTCTCTGGATGGAGTTCTTCGTATATTTCTTGTAACTGTTCTGTAAGTATAATATTTCTAAGTAAAATTAATTTTTAAAAGTTTGTTGCACAATGAATGATGCTCACAAACATACATTTCTTCATTTGTCCAATAATAGTTACATAGTACCTATGATGTGAATGATACAGGAGACAAACAATAAACATAAATGAGCATGTAATTAAACACAAAGTGTGATTAGTGTTAAAGAGGGAAAGAAGGGGTACTGTGAGTTAAAAAATGGAGGAGAGGCCTATTTTAAAATTGTCAAGATAGTGGAGGTTAAGTGTGCAGACTCTAGAACCAGAGTTCGTCTATTACTCACTATATCACCTTGGCAAAGTTATTTATCCTATCTGTGCTCCAGTTTTCTCAGCTACAATATGGAGATAGTAATAAGTGCCTACCCCATACGGAGATGTTAAGACTAATACTTTATAGGCTTGTTCTAAGGTTTAATAGATTTAATATGTGGAAAGGGCTTAAAACAATGTCATGTCCAGAGTGAGTGCAATGTGAGTGTTAGCTTTTGAGCATTGGAGGGCAGGAAAGGCCTTTCTGAAGAGGTAACATTTAAGAATTTAGGGGGAAAAAGTATAAGGGAGAATATGCTCAAAATATCTTGAAGGAAAAAATTCCAAGTGAGGAAAATATGCTACTGTTGACTTTTTTTTTTATAGTCCTCTTTGGAAAGCTGGCAGTTCATTTTTCATCTCTGAACCTCAGTAACCGGGAATGAATCCTACTCAAGATACTGTCTCAGAATTGGGAAGGAGGACAAAGTGCTTGAAAGGAAAGTGTCTCCAGCATCATTGCTTCCCTTGCTGATAAGCCAGTGATCAGGTAGGTAATGAAAGCATATGATATCCCTTCCAGTGAAAATAAGTGGCAGTCCTCACATTACCAAATTGTCTGGCAGCAAGAAGCTCCATCCTGCAGACCCACCTTATTCGGTTACCCTCACTGTTGACATGAAGAGCATAGAGAAAGGAAGGTATCCCTGAATGGTGGGCAAGTTCTTAGAAGAGGTAATAGACACATTGGGTGGTTTGTTACACAGACAGTGAGTGTACAGAGCTTGCTGACTGGAATATGTCATTAGTCTTCCTTGCGCAAAGCAGAAGATCTGGGCTCCTGGTTCTGCCATTTATGTGAGTTAGTCATTTTAACTTATCTGGGCCTTGATTTCCATTTTAAAAATAGATCTCAAAAGTTCCTTCTAGCACTTTCTGAAATGTGATTTCTAGTCTAAAAGCATAGGTCCCACAATGAAAACTGTTTGCTATTTTGCCCACAAACCTCTTCCAGTTTTTCTTGTTTATGTGCAACTCCAGCATGGTACTTTGAAAAGTACTTTGAAAAGCCAAAAGACACAGGGGACATCAGAGCATTCTACAACTCTAAGCAGAATTCTCCATCTAGATGCACATGGACATATGGCAGAGCCAACCTGCCCTTGGCTTCCTTTCCTGAAGGAGAGCAGAATGACTGAATACCCCTGAACTCCTCTTTGGCAGTCAGTGGAGGTTTTCCCATTAATATGAGAACGCACAAAGACTCCAGGTGTTTGAAATAGGATGTTTGAGCAGTGAAGAGAGCTGCAGACCGTTTTGTCAATAAGTTTTCATTATAGTTTCAAGTAACCAAAATATTTACCAAGTTGGCCTTTCACCTGTACTATCCAACACTCTCAACTGCTTCCTCTGAGGTAGGTATTACTATTCCCATTCTATAGATGATGAAACTAGGGCTCGCAGAGGGTAATGAGCTTGCCAAATGTCAGGGTTAGATGGTTAGTGCTGGAGCCTGATTTGAACCCAAGTGTCTCTTTCTGCTTCCCACTATGCTACCATATTTCTGTACTCCAGGAGCTCCCATGTTTCCTTCCTTAGCTGTTTCTTGTATTTCCTAGGATACAATTGGCCTCAGCCCTCTAAGAGATTGCGGGGGTTCTCTGAAACAGGCATTGGTGAGCCACCTCTCCATTTTGAGGAAAGCCACAGGGAACCTATGGTTATGGAGACCAGAGATAATGCAGATGAACACTTCTAACTCAAGACTCATGTCAAGAGTTGGGTTATAGCTAGGAATAGCATTATACTTTACAAAGGACCAGCTCTACAGCAGCTGGGCAGTGAGCACTTTATATTAGCTCATGTCTTCCCCACCATAACCTTGTGACCTAAGTCTTAATTAGCCCCATCTTACAGACAGGTGACACTGAGGCCCAGAGAAACTTAACTCTCCCAAGAGATATCTCATTGATGAACTTTTTATTCCTTACACTTTTTACAAATGTACCTACTTATTTGTTTTTCTATTTAACCTCTCTCTCTCTCTAGTTGGACTGTAAATTCCAGGAGGCCACGGACCTTTTTTTGTTTGGTTCAGCATAGTACCTGCCATAGTTACACATGCTAATTCTGGAATGAATCAACCCTTTAAGGTGCCAAATCTTGAACTGGCCTAAAGACTGAGCAGGTAGATTTCACACCTAGGAAAACACCCTTAACTCTCCCTTTCAAACCCCATTTCTAATAGTCGCTGGAACTGAAAATATCCTCGCCCCTTTAGGATAATAGCCCAGCTGCTGAAGGAAGTGGGTCATCCAAGTGGACGCCCCCTCATTTCGCTTGTAAATCTTTTCCAAGTAGCCCTGGTTTATTTATTTCGCTGACCTGGCGCATAAGGTCCCTGCAAGCGCCCAGTCTATTTGATCCCAGAAATGCACAGCCTGGCCTACACCCCTTTAAGGGCTCGCCCGGGGGCCTGGGCTCTGTTGGCGGGGAGGAAGGGAGCGGTTGGCCGCCTCGCTCTTCCGGGGTCTGGGATAGGGCGAAGGCCCAAACCCCGCCCCCATTGGGGCGGAGCCACAGTCCGGTACGGGCCAAAGCTACCGCAGGTAATGCGGTCTGGAACTAGGGGTCACAGGACCCAGGGTCTGAGGCGATTGCAGTGGGGGGGGGGGGCTCATCCTGTAGGAGAGTGGGCTCAAGCCGGGTGGAAAGCGCTGGGGAGACCCTCCTCGGGCTCTGGCTCGGCCATATGGACGGAAAGGAGCCAGCCTGTTCTCTCTCGGCCCTGACTCCTGTCCCCTGTCGCTGCCACGCGGGGATGGGACTAGGGGATGGGTCTGGCAGGTGTGGCTGCGGGAAGGCCCTGGCCATAGAAATTGATCCCACTGAGCTTTGGGCTTTGGGGACAGCAGTCTGTAGCTTTGGCCAGAGATTGGATTTATCCCTTCATCTCCCAGAAATCTCATTCATTTTCTTTTTTCATCCACTCATCCCTCACTTCTACTCTGGGGCCCATTGGTAGGTTCTCTGAATGAATCTGACAGGCTCAACGCTCTTGGAATTCAATCTAGAATCTAGTCTAGAAAACTTTTAAGTAGATAATTACATTCAAGGTGATCCCTGAAATGCTGGTGGTTCAGAAAGAGAAGGAAGTACTTGAGGATGTAAGTGAAAAACAACCCATCAGTTAAGGTTTTACTGAGGAGGGTTCATTTGAACTGGGCTTTGGAGGTTGACTAGGGGTTGCTGGTTGACAAGAAGGGAAAGCACTTTTCAGGTAGGGGAAGCAGCACAGAGTGCAAGTTATGAAAGGGCTTGCCGTGTTGGAGGAACAACCAATATAGCAAGAATAACTCAATATAGCAAGAAATTGTGGAGGTGAGTTCCTGGAAAGAAGGTTGAGACCAGAAGACTTTTGTTTTTCTATTGAATATGATGCTGAGGCCAGGATTTATCCTAAAGTTCGGTATTTCTCAGCCTTCTAAAATGTTTTACCTTTTGATAAACAGAAACATGACCTCTGAAAATTTATTTTGATATATGCTCTTCCCCATGAAAATCACAACACAGAAAATTTTAGCCAACACACTTCTATAATTGTGTTAAGAAAGTTGTGTTATATTTGCTCCCAAATATAACTTTATATCAAGGTTGGTAATGCTTCTTAAAATTAATGAGGTCCTAGATTAATAGGAAAGGATTTAAAGTGGGAAGTGACCTGATACATTTGTGTTTTAGGTAGAAAACAATCGTAAATGTCTAAAAAGTGCCTTTCTTTCTTGTGCATAGGATACCATGAAGCAGCTGCCGGTCTTGGAGCCTGGAGACAAGCCCAGGAAAGCAACATGGTCTGTAAGGAAGGATTCAGACAGAGAAAAACATAGGTTTTTGTTTCATTTATAAGTAGTTTACTAACATATTTAAACATCTATGAAAAAGGGTAGAGATGAAACTGTCTGCAGTTTCTGGTAATTAGACTCAAACTGTCTGAGAAGGTCTTCAGAGGAATGATAGTGGGGCAATAATTATCACAGAGCAGATGTTGATTTTATTAAAATCCATTTACCAGGAAGAACAGGGCACTGACCATCTGGCATCCTCAGCTCCTACACTGTGTCTTCCCTCTAGGCTACAACTCATTTTTAAGATTTTCAGGGAATTGGATTTGGATTAAACTAGCTTCACTGTTTCTTGGCTGCTTGCTCAACCAACCCTTCATTCAACAGCTATCACTGGCCTGACAGGGGCAGCTGCTGTGTAGGTGCAGAAGGTATAGAGGTGAATAGTCTCAGTGTAGTGGGAGTTATACACTAAGCAGATGATGATGATGAAATGTGATTAGTGCTAAAGCAGGGCCCACAGAAGGCTGTAGAGAGGAGGCAATATTTTTGCAGGACCTTTGAGGAGAGTCTCTGATCTGGTTTCTCTGTGTCCACTCTTGAACTCTATGCAACATAAATCTGATCATGGCATTCCCTAGTTTAACACCCTTTTGTACCTCCCCATTGCTTTTAGGATCAAAACCAGAGTCCTTCAACGGCCCCCCGGGGCCCTGCATCATCTGTCCCTGCATGATCTTTCTAACCTCAAATCCCTTTACTCATCCTTTGTTCTCTCCCTTACTGTGCCTCACACTGTCCCACTCAGGAACTGTATGTGCTGGTCTCTACCTGGATCACTCTTTCTCTCCATCCTTTGTCCTCTTTGCCCAATGAACCTCTACTCATACATAATATCTCAGTTCAAATGGTGCTTCCCTCTCCCACCTCTCCTTACAGGGTAAAGTGCCCCTGTGCTATGTTCTATATACCCTGTACCCCTTTGTAGCGCACTTAATATTAAACAGATATTTGTGAAATTATCTGTTTAGTGTTTCTCTTCTCAACTAGTCTGTAAGGCCTATGAAGGCAGGGATATTTTTTAAAAAATCTTATTCGCCATGTATTTGGATTGCTCTGTGCTCCTGGGTAAGTTATTTTACCTTTCTAAGCTTCGGGTCCCCAGTTGTAAAGCTCGGATGATGATAATAGTACTGTCCTCAAAGGGGTTTTGTGCAGATTAAGTGAAACCAGGGTTGTAAGGAAGTTAGCAGCATGTATGATACATTGTTAGTAATTATTCAGGTGGTAATGGGATCTGTGAATCTGGACATCAGAAGAGAGACCTGGAAAAGAAATAGAGATTTGGAAATCACTGATGAATATATAGATGGGTGGTAATTGAAGCCCTCCATCAGCACGGATAAATATTGATCAGGTAAGCAAATGTAGACTGAGGAGAAGAGAATCCAAGGATGCTGAGGGTTAGGAGAAGGCTGGCGGGAAAGGAGTCAGAGAAGGAAACAGAAAGCAGCCAGAAAGGTGGCTAGAGAACCAAAAGGAAGGGGCATGGGGCAGACCGGTAAGGAGACAGGTACAAGAACGAGGGAGGAATCAGGAGTACCAAATGCCAGAGAGGTCAGATAAGACGACAGAATTTTCTTTCCAACCGGGAAGCTTGAAGTATGTTTTCTCAGCATTCAGAATAACTTTAGAGAGTGGAATAACTGGATCCTATATTTGATTTTTCCAAGTCCTAGCTTTGGCTTCTATCAGATCAAGCTTTGTGAGCAATCTGGAAAAGCTCTTAGAATCAGTAAATTCTGGAGAATATTACTTGACAGAGGGAAGCATCCCTGGCTAGTGGCGAGTGCACTGGGACTCTAGGTTGCACTGTGATTGCACATAAATCTTTAGCCAACATTTACTGAGTCCTTTCCTGCACTATTGCAAGGCTTCATCTTACTCTTCACAGGTAAGAACTATTGTTATTCTCATTTTACAAACAAGGAAGCTAAGGTTCAGAAAGGTTAAGTGACTTCCAAAAAGTCACACATCTAGAAAGCACCTGAACCGGGACTTGAACTAGTTATGTCTGAATTCACAGATGGTGCCAGGACACACCACTGAACATTTCTGGGTTTCAGTTTCCCCGTCTACCAAATGGGGACAATTACCAACCCAGTGCATCGCCGTTAGGTTAATGTGAGATGAAAGTAATGACAAAATTGAAAAGTCAAAGATTACGTGCACATGGAAGGTGCTGTTATTTGTCAGGGAAATGCTGCTTTGATGAATATGATTTAAAGTGTCTGTGTATGTCTAAGAGCCTTCATCCTGATGAATATTTCATGAGGAATGGAAAGACACACTTCTGCATGTATTTTCTGCTAAGGCCTCCTGAATACATCCTTCCTTTGGCAGGTACGCCTTGACTCCCGGTGGAGACAGCCCCTGTGCTCGAGTTGGCCACAGCTGCTTGTATTTACCCCCAGCTGGTGATGCCAAGAGAGGGAAGGTCTTCATTGTTGGGGGAGCAGATCCAAACAGGAGCTTCTCAGATGTGCACACCATGGATCTGGGTAAGACCAGCATGTGCCCCGTGGCCAGAGCACGGGGCTGTGTGCCACCGGCCATGGCCAGAGCATTCCTAGGAACACCAATTCAGACCAGACAGCAGAGTTTTCCTCTAAGAAAGTGAACTTCCCTGAGAGGTCCCTAAAGTCTCAGCAGACCCCTGGAACACATCCACCCAACCAATACCTCCTTGTTTGGGAGGGTGGGTAGGTGGGTGGAGTCCGTATGGAGCCCTGGACATCCAGCCATTCATTCATCAAATATCTCTCTGGGAGACATTGAGGACTATACCTCCTCTTCCATCCACACATCCAGTTAATCAGCAGGTTTTAAATATTTCTCTCTTCCTCTGTGTCTTCCCATTTCCACTGCTACTACCACTGGTAGTCCAAGAATTGTTCTCTCTCAACTAGATATTAACAACAACTTCCCCTCTAGTCTCCCTGCTTCCAAGTTTACCCCCAGTTCACTGCATTTCCCATCCCTACCTAGAGAGTACTGTCTAAAATACAAGTCTGACTGTGTCACTCCTGCATTTAAGCCTTTCCCAGCTTCATTTCTTGGCTGTCCCAAAGCCACATTTGCTGTGCTGAGTATCCTTCAGTTCCTTCAACACATCTTGAACTCTGGTCTCTAAACCTTTGTACGTGTTCCCTCTGCTTGAAAGTTTCTTCCCTTTCTCATCATGTGCCTACTATACATCTTTCAGGTTTGTGATGTTGTGATTTATAAGAAATAAATCTTACTTGGGCTTTTCCCACAGTTCCTGGCTCACAGCTCCCAAAATCCTTGGAATTTCCTAAGTATTGAGTGTCTTGTTATATTCATGAGGTGACTTTTGGAAAGCACCTGAGGATGGGGGCTGGTCACCAGGAGATCCAACCAAGTGATTAGAGGGTTGGAACTTTCATTCCTACACCCGCCCTCCCCTCCCAAAAACACTCCAGGGAGGAGAGAGGGGTTAGAGGTTGAATGAGTTGCTAATAGCGGATGATTTAATCAATCGTGACTATGTTACGAAGCCTTCATAAAACACCAAAAGGACAGGGTTCTGAGAGCTTCGTGTTGGTGAACACATGGAGATGTGGAGAGAGTTGTGCACATGGAGAGGGCACGGAAGCTCCCACTATGCATCTCTTCCCTCTGGCTGTTCCTGAGTTACATCCCTTTACAATAAACTGGTGCTCAAGTAACATGTTTCCCTGAGTTTGTGACCTGCTCCAGCAAATAAATCTAACCCGAGGCAGGGGTTCATGGGAACTCTGATACATAGCCGTCAGTCAGAAGTCCAGGTAAACAACCAGAGATGGGGGCAGGGGCTGGGGCTGAAAGTTCCAACCCTCCAATCATAGGGTTGGTTCCCTTGGCAACTAGCCTCATCCTTAGAGGCTTTCCAAAAGTCACCTCATTAACATAAACTCAGGTGTGGTTGACACGGGCTTGTTACAAAAGACACCTTTGTTGACCTTATCGCTTAGGAAATGTGAAAGGTTTTAGGAACTCTGTGCCTAAAACTGACGAAGATCAAATATATATTCCTGAATAGAAATCACAATGTCA
Source organism: Rhinolophus sinicus (assembly GCF_036562045.2). NCBI lineage: Eukaryota > Metazoa > Chordata > Mammalia > Chiroptera > Rhinolophidae > Rhinolophus > Rhinolophus sinicus. The sequence continues at coordinate 180,329,273 of NC_133754.1, forward strand.
CAACCACCCTCGGTATTTCTAGTGTCCTGTACTTTCCCATCCTTACCTCCTTCACAGCCTTTATCTCATGTTTTTCTTTGTCTTCTCCATAAAAGTATAAGCGCCTTGGAAATATCATTGTGTCCCCAGCCACTACCATAGCGCCTGGCACAGAGTAGGTGCTTTCTAAGTATTTGGATGGATGGAGGGATGGATGGATGGATGGATGGACGGACGGACGGACGGACGGACGGACGGACAGATGAACAAATAGTTACTACTATGTACTCTGCACAATGGCAGAAGAAAACTGGTGACTCACATACATGTTCTGTTAGGTCCATGTAATGTTACTGTTACTGTTTTAATCTACGTTGTTTACCAACCAAATGTGCAGTAATCTCCATATAAAAATTAAAATGGTTTGGCTTCTCTTGATAATTTTGGAAGATCTGACATCGGTTGGCCTGTATGTTTCCCTTTTATAACTTTGTGGAGTTTGACCATATTCCCTTTAAAAGTGATCTGATGGTTGTTCACTTGCGCTTTTGACCCTCTTCTCCTCACTACCCTCCCCCAAGTTTGCCGAGCAATCTAAGCAGTTGGCTACCCCAATCTAGGACCTGGGTGAAATGTTTTCCAGGAACACACCAGTGGGATTCAGCCACTTCGGAGGGCCTACTGCCCCGGTACGAGCATGCCAGCTTCATTCCCTCTTGCATACCTCACAGCATCTGGGTGTTTGGAGGTGCAGACCCGTCAGGAAATCGAAATTGCCTACAAGTTCTGAATCCTGGTAAGTAGCCAAAGGTTATTTTATTTACGTACATACACACATACAGAAACCCAATTCCAACTTCATTTCCTATTCCAAGATCCATTTGGATTGTATTGAATTATCCATTTAACTTTGTTGACCTCATAGAAAATAGGAATTTTAACTTCTAAGCAGAATCTGAAAATAATAGAATTACATCTTTTCCTGATAATATATATAATTATCAACTTCTTAAAAGCCAAAGCTTCAGAGAACAGCTATGCCAAGTGGGAACATCTATCCCCAGTTCCAGGGGAAGTGACTTTCCTAAAGTCACCAGTGAGTCGATGACTGAGCCAGTCTAGAACCCAAGTCACCTAGATCAGGAGGGCTCAAATGGGGGCAGTTGTGCCCCCATGCCTGGGGCACATTTGGTCATATCTGGAAACTTTTTTTGGTTATCACAACTCAGGGCAGTGAGGGGGCAGTTTGCTACTGGCATCTAGTGGATAGAGGCTGGAGATACTGCTGTACATCCTGTAATGCACTGGAAAGCCCCCCACAATAACCAGTTATTTGGTCTAAAATGTCAATAGTGCCAAAGGTAAGAAACCCTGACCTAGCTCCTCCTAGTATATTTCCTTTACCCAAAAAGTGCAAAGTTCCTAACGAGTCTCATTGGCAGTTTTATCACAGAGGAGGTGGTTTAGGAACATCACTACTGAGAGGATGGGAGCTGGACTTGTCTTTTTGTCAGTTCAAAAAGTGTTGTTGCTTTCTCTTTATAAATGCAGTTTATATTCATTATAAAATATTTGAAAAGCGAAAGTAAGTGGACAAAAGCTATCCACAATCCTATGACATTAAGGCTATTAACATATTTGTGTACTTCCTTTCTGTCTTTTCTCTGCCTTTTTATAAGCCTGACGTCATACTGTTTCACCCCTACACCACTGTACCTTTTTCCTTTTAATTTCACAATTACTGCATAAATGATTTCCTATTAACCACAGTGCTTTGTTAACATCACTTTTAATGGTTGCATAATACTCCATTTTATGCCAATACCGTAATGCCCTGTTTTTTAACATTTAGGTTGTTTTCAGATTCTTCTTTTTTTTTTTAATTGGGAGTATTAGGGAACAGTATGTTTTTCCAAAGCCCATCAGCTACAAGTCAAGTCATTGTCCTTCATGAGCCATACAGCCGCCCCAGTTTTCAGATTCTTTTTTTTTAAAGATTTTTTTTTTTTGTGTGTGGGGATGGGGAACGGGATATTACTGGGGAACAGTGTGTACTTCCAGGACTTTTCCCAAGTCAAATTGTTGTCCTTTCAATCTTAGTTGTGGAGGGCGCAGCTCAGCTCCAGGTCCAGTAGCCGTTGCTAGTTGCAGGGGGCACAGCCCACCAACCCTTCCGGGAGTCGAACCGGCAACCTTGTGGTTGAGAGGACCCGCTCCAACCAACTGAACCATCCGGGAGCTCAGCGGCAGCTCAGCCCAAGGTGCCGTGTTCAATCTTAGTTGCAGGGGGCGGAGCCCACCATCCCTTGCGGGACTTGAGGAATTGAACTGGCAACCTTGTAGTTGAGAGCCCACTGGCCCATGTGGGAACCGAACTGGGAACCTTCGGAGATAGGAGCATGGAGCTCTAACCGCCTGAGCCACCGGGCCGGCCCAGTTTTCAGATTCTTGCCATTATAAATAAAAAGCCGTGAGCCTCTTTGAAGTCATTGGCTACATTTCAAATTATTGTCTTATAATTCATGCACAGAAATAAAAGGACTAGAGAAAACATGGTGAACTTTAAGACTTTTGATACATGCTACCAAATTGCTCTCCAGAATGCTTTTTCCAACGTATCCTCTCTCCAGCTGTATTTAATAGTGCTTGTTTCACTCCTGACCCTCATTGAATTGATCATTTTAAAATACTGCTAGTTTGAGAGGCAAAAACACTTCCAATTGTCTAAATATGCATTTTGTGAATTACTAGTAACTTGGACATTTTTCACATGACATCAATTCTTGCCTAGTCCCTCTGTCAACAATAAATTTATTTGCACAACAGTTGGTCTTCCCTGTCACTTCAGGATAGTAATAGTTCCTACCTTGTTAAGTTTGGCAAGGATTTAGATGAACCCAATTGCTGGCACATAGTTAATGGTCAGTAATGGTTGTTGTGGTTGGCGTAGCTATGGTTTGGCAGGTGGAAATCCATCTGGAACCCTGGCCTTTTGATTTTCAATGATGTCATTTATTTAAATAAAAAATACAGTGAAAATTTGGAAAGCCTCTGTTAAAGGAATTGATTTTCTACCAGATCCTTTTTCTCTCCTAGAAAGTATAATTTGACACTATGCCCAGGAAATATGAAAAATGTAAATGAATCATTGTAGTTGCTTTTGTTACAAAGGCCAAGTCCGTCAGATGGCCTAGGACGCCTTTGTGATTATTTGTGCCGGCGTTTGACTTGGCAGCAACACAATCCCAGGATCTTGTGACTCTGGAGGTTGTGCACCTTCTAACTCCCCTTGCAATCCAAAAAGCTCCCTGTCATGCAGGGTGTCAGGCGGGGTCTCTGGTCCTGCTCCCCACATAAGAACGCAGAACATGGTGAGGCCAAACAGGAACACCCACGGAGCCATAGATAGGGGAGTCATACTACTGGCGGCTGGGCTGGGGACACAGGAAGCAGGAGCCACACGATCTGCAACCTTCTATCCACTTCTCTGCCAACCAACCAACCCACTTGCTAACTGCAATCCACGCTTGCTAGCTCAGCCACCATCCTCTTGCTAGCCCCCATTTGCTGCTAGCGTAGCCACGGCAGTTATATTAGTGGCCAATGGCTCACTGGTTACAGCTGACGGCCAACTAGCCACAGCTGATGGCCATCCAATCACAGTTGATGGCCATTTACTACCTGAGCCAGCACCTTTCCACATGAGGCCGAGAGCCTGGAAACTGCACTCCTGGCTCTGTCCCCACACTCCCCACGATCTGTAGTTATAGAGACAGTTTCGTTTTGCTTTGGATATATGCTGAGACCTGTTTGGTCTCCAGGTTCATGTTTGAGTCCCACACATAGGACAAATGCTTCATGGGGCACTTTGTATATTGAGTGAAGACCTGCACAGGAGGCACAAAACGTGCCAGGCAAGAAATAAGTCTTGGTGTGTTGCGGTTGGAACGAGTGTGGGAGTCTTGCCAGATCTGAATTCAACCCCTGCTCTGCTACGCACAAGCACTGTGACCTGGGGAAAGGACTGAAATTTCCTGAGCTTCAGTTCCCTCATCTGCAAAGTGGGGATACTTGCTACCCACCTGCCTGGTTGAGTGAGGACGGTGGGGCTGGCAGAGTGCTCAGGACGATGATTCTGCACAAGGAAGGTGCTTAGTTAATGTACCTGTTTCTATAAAATTCATGCTTCGTTCTACAAAGAAATAAGCTTCACTACACTTAACCTGGGTGGTGAAATTTTATTCTCAAATCAGCAGAGTGGAAAATACATAGATCTTGGTGTTATTGAAGCAGAATGGGAATTCCAACTCACCCATTTATTAGCTGTGTCACCCTAAATGAGTGACCACATCTATCTCTGCGTAATTCCCTTATCTGTAAAATAGGAAACTAATATTTATTTAGCACTTACTGTTTGGTAGGAACTAATTACTACTGCTAAAACTGTAATAACATTGTCTACTTTCTTTTCATGGCTATATATCCTGGGAAATTTGGCACATTTGGTTTCTAACATCCAGTGGGAGTGACTTTGAGCCGATGTTGGCTCCTCTGAATGGTATGGGGCACAAGTCAGCAAAGTGGAAGAGGATTCAGAGAGGGTGTTTGAAAGCTTCTAAAAACAAATTAACCTCATTGTTAATTGCGCTTGTGGTTTTTCAATCTTGGGGATTTGGGTATATCTGGGCAAATTGTAAGGATCACCCCCTACCTATCTTTGACTTGGGTGGCATGAAGTCAGTGCCTTGACCTACACTGTCCCCCTGGGGGGTTGGGGTTGGGCAGTGACCCTGCCTAGCCCCAGAGTCAAGGTCAGAGACCCCTCAGCCTCGGTGTTTTAGATGCCTCCCTTCTCTCTGGACCAGAAACCAGAACTTGGACCACGCCAGAGGTGACCACCCCCCCACCATCCCCAAGAACATTCCACACATCATCGGCAGCCATTGAAAACCAGCTGTATGTCTTTGGGGGCGGAGAGAGAGGTGCCCAACCTGTGCAAGATGTGAAGCTTCATGTGTTTGACGCAAGTATGGATGGGCGGGCACCTTGGGGCTGCCTTATGTGGTCAGGACCAATCTGATCTGCAGCTTACCTGATGTAGGGAGCAGAGGTTAGAAAATGACACCCTGGTAGAAGGTCTCACTTCTAGACCTCTTCAGTGTATCCCTTAGCTGATATCATCTTCCTACAGCAACATTTGCATTTAAAAAGGGATAAATGATCAATTTAAAAATTTTGAACAGTATAGTTTATAAAGTAAAAAAGTAAGTTTCCTCTTTAGCCTTACTTTTGCACTCCCCAGACAGAGGTAAACACTGTTAGCAGTTTCCTAATGTCTCCTTCCAGATTTTCCTATGCATTTTATAAATCATGCACACGTATATATGAATATGTGTGAATTTTAAAATTATACAAAAACTTGAAACACACACATGGAATCAAATTATAAATACTGTTCTGCAGCTTACTTTTCCAGGGGGTAAGGATGGATCTTAGTAGTTGAGAAAGCATGAACTTTGAAGCCACACAACCTGGACTCAAGACCAGATCTGAGCTATAACTTCTGTATTACTTTAGTTACTTAATCTCTCTAGGCCTTAGTTTGCTGATCTGTAAAATAGAGAGAAATATCAATAGGGCCTACCACAAAGAGTTGGAAAGATTAAATGAGATGATGTGAATATAGTACATAACATGTGCCTGGCACATAGGAAGCACCTAATGAATATTAACATCATTATTATTATTATTCCTTCATTTACTCACACATCATGGATGTCTTCTAAGCACCAATTTCCTTGCACAGCCTGTCCTTCTGTGGGTGTGCCTTATTCATTCAGTCATTTTCCAATGATTGACTTTTTGCTGTCAGTGTTACAGTGAACATATACATTAAATTTTTGTACATTTTACCGCATTTATATGGACTAGATGCTGAGAAGTGGAATTATTGGGTCAAAAATGGTATGAACATTTAAAATTGTGAGACCTCTTGCCAAATGGTTGTATAAGGAGTATTTATTTACATATTTTCCTCTTAGTAGGGGCACTTATGAATAACACTGTACAAATAACATGTAACCAAAATAATTTCCATGTGTGTTTTTCAGGAAAAATGCAGCCTTTTTTGAGAAAATGCAATCAGCAAAATTTCAAACTTACAAAGTAAAATTGGAAGAATTAAGACACATCATAGTTTCAAAAAAAAAAAAAAGGGCTTTGTGATTCTTTTAAAGTACTTTTAAAATTTTTAAATAATATTGTCTTTGAATATATAAAACTATGAGGAAAGAGAAAAAATATGTATGTATATGCATGTATAGTGTGTCTGTGTGTGTGTCTGTGTGTGTGTGTGTGTGTGTGTGTATTTCAGCGCATTATTTCCAGTCTTTTTCAAATTTTTTAAATAGCAGAGATAATTCTATATGGAATATTTGTATCCTGTATTTTTCACTTAAGCATTTCCCCTGTAATGACTGAGTCTTCAACATTTTAAGAAATGCCTAGTATTTTATGACTTTGGCAATAACAACCATTCACCTGTTGTTGGACTTACACTATTTCCAATTTTCCTCTATTACAAACAATGCTGTGATACACATATTTGTACATAAACCATTTCAGATTATTTCAAATTGTATTCCTTGGAACACTGGTGGCTCCATGTACAACCTGCAGGCATGCCACAAACGGTAATTCAAAGATAAATTGTTTGGCAGGCCTTTGTCTCAAATAGTTTTTGCAGCATTCCTTTAAGATTTTTCTGGTATGTTGAAAGGATTAATTTCCCCAAATTCATTTTTCCCCCTTTCTTCTGTCTTCCCCACAACTCCTGTTCAAGCCGTTGTTTCTCAGTCTAGTTGTGTAGGACACAGCTCCCTGGCCCAGGCTGGTATTATGAGCCTTGTGCTCCCCCGGGCTGAGGCAGTCGGTCACCAGGTTGCCAGTCCTCGGCTGATTGTCAGTCGGTCACTCACAGCAGCTCTTGCAAGCCGCCAGCCACTCACAGCGGCACTGTGCCCATAGCAGCTCACACCGAACTCCGGCTGCTCACGGCAGCCCAGCTCCAGGGAGAGCTGTTGTTCACAACCTTAGCTGTAGAGGGTACAGCTCACTGGCCCATGTGGGAATCAAACCGACAACCTCAGCGTAAGGAGCACAGTGCTCCAACCACCTAAGCCACTGGGCCAGGACCCTCCCCAAATTATATGTGTACAATTTTAAAGATATGAAGGGTTGCCAACAGGCAGAACACATCTGCACTATTAAGATAATATGCATGTTAATAACTCATGTATTGAGTGCTTTCTCTGTGCCTGTGCTTGATGTACATTATCTCATTTAATCCATACTTCCACCCTGAGAGGTAGGTATTGTCAAGGATTGTCTTTATTCCCATTTTACAGCTGTGGAAACTGAAGCTTAGAGTATTAACTGGTGCAAAGCCACACAGTTATTCAGTGAAATAACCTAGTTGTAATTCCAAATCCCATGTTCTAACTGGTACCCCATACTGCCACTTCAGGAGGCTCTGCTGGCTTTAAAAGTAGTCCGTTTTTTTTTCACCATGCTTCCAGCAAATCAATTAAGGATATTGTCTTGAAAAACAAAGAAGACTCTGAAGGCCTGCCAGAACAAGGAGACTCATTCTTTGTAATTCTGAAGCAGCTCTAGATTCAAACTTTAAGGAGGTCTTTTTTAATTCAAAGGAAGGGATGGTTTCCTAATGCCCAATAGAAGGGCCAGGCATTACTAGGTAGTGAATTCTCCAGCCTTGGAGGTGTCCAAGCAAACACCATACAGGCTGTAGAGGGAGGGAGGCCTGGATTGGGTTGGTGAGCTGGAGTGAATGACCCCCAATGTCACTTTCTTCCTAGAGCATCTCTGCTTGCTGGGAGGTGAGGTTTGGGTGTGTTTCTCATGTACTTGCTTCAAAGCCTTGTCATCTGATGTCAATGCATTTACTTTTCTAGACACTCTGACCTGGTCACAGCCAGAGACACTTGGAAAACCTCCATCCCCCCGGCATGGTCATGTGATGGTGGCAGCAGGGACAAAGCTCTTCATCCATGGAGGCTTGGCAGGGGACAAATTCTATGATGATCTTCATTGCATTGATATAAGTAAGTAGGGTGGAGGGTACAGGGGCTTGTCTGCTTAAATGAAATAAAATGTGCTTTGCTAGAATACAGCCTTGCACTTAGGTGTGGGTAACTTGACCGCCAGCAGAATCTTCACTACATTCTGTCAATAATAATAATCATGACAATAAAAGCAGTTATTACCTGAGTGTTTTGTATGTACCCAGCCATTCATTATCTTTCCAACAACCCTGCTCTTTCTCAAAATGCATTATACTTTGTATTCCCCAGTGGATTTCTTTCAGGCATTAACCCCACACCCATGAGAGGCATGAACAACTTCTAGAGTGTGCCTGGAGGTGGGTGACCAGAACTGTCATGCTAAATTGTTAAAAACACTGGGAAGAGGAAAGTTAGGGAGAACATAAGAATTGTCTTTAAGTGTTTGAAGGGCTGATATGCCCTAGAGAGCCTCATTCTGGGTCATTCTTTCAGACTATGAGCTCCCTTAGGGCAGGGGCTTTGTCTCTTTTGTTCCCCAGTGTATTTCCAGCACTTAGCACAGTGTCTGGCAGATGGTGGTGACAAGTGCATATGTTAATGGGTAGATGGAGAAACAAATGAACATGTTTGGGGTTGGTTCAGACTACAAGAATTGGAACAGTGGGCATAAAAGCATGAGAACTGCTGTGCAGTGCATCCGGCTACCTTGCCAAACAGTGGGTTCTCGGGCGTGGTGACATCTGAGGCCAGGTGACCCTGGCTGGGATTCTTGCATTGGCTAGAATTTTGGCTGGACTGGTGATTCTCCCTTCCAACTCTGGACCCCTGCCTTGAATTGACAGATGGAAAATATATTCACAGAAGCATTTCTTGTAGGCAGTCCAAAGGGGTTTTAATGCTTATTGTTAGAAAGAAAGTCCTTTTCCCTTGTGGTGAGGAGCTGCTTTTTGACTCTTGCTACCCCCCACTCCCACCACACCCCCCCGCCCCGTTCCTATCCAGGTAGTTCTCATACCCAAAATCTGGTGATATACTGCCTCATTTAAATGCTTGTTTGAAAAGATGTAAATATCCCTGCAGAGGTAGGTTGGGGGTCGGTGCTGACGCAGCAAGTTACAGTATGGAGAACACAGGTTTTGGAATCAGACCTGAGCACAATTCTAGCTCTGCCACTTGCTAACCGTGGGATCTCAGATAAGTCTCTTTCCCTCCCTCTCTAATCTTGTTTCCTTATCGGTAAGAAGAAAGAGGGTAGGCAGAAGCAATAGCAATTTTAAAGGGCTGTTATGAGAATTAAGCATGCAAGATATTTAAAGTGTCTCGCCAGCAATTGCAAAGTTGCTTTCTAACTTTCTAAGGAGATGTCAGTATTTAACACACACACGGAACCTCACCTACTTCTGGGCTCCAACAGCTAAGAGTGACAGTCACCAAGATAGTATCACATTCCTCAGTGTGCTCTAAGGACCACCTGCATCAGAATCACCTGGGATACTTGTTCAGACTACAGATGACTGTCTCCCTGGACGACCCAAACAGCATTTCAAGCTCCCCCAAGTAATTTTTATGCACACTAAACCTTACTATGTTACCTCAGAGCTCCTAGTGAATGATGTTTAGGTTTGTGAACTGCAGGAGTCTGACAGGTAAGTTTGAAAGCACGTTCCAGACGATGTGCCCAAATGATTTCTTACTCTTGGCAGGTGATATGAAGTGGCAGGAGCTAAGTCCCACGGGGACAACTCCCACAGGCTGTGCTGCCCACTCAGCTGTGGCTGTGGGGAAACACCTGTATATCTTCGGAGGGATGACTCCCACAGGAGCACTGGACACAATGTACCAGTATCACATAGGTGAGCAGGTGTTCCCTGTGGGGCTTTAAACAAAAGTGACTTTTTTGAAAAGTACCAATGCTTTGGTTTTTCAGTTTGGTCCCTCCACATCTAAATCCAAAGGAATGAAAACCAGAGTTTTAGGGAATGACATCATTAAAACAGCATCACTGCCATTAGGTTTTGTTTTCTTTTTTTCCTTTAATTTCCTATCTTTTGGGGCTCTGGGGATACAGCAAATCACTGAGCATTGCTGGAAATTTCTTAACACCAAACCTTTCTGTTTTTCTCCCCCCTCGCATAGAAAAGCAACATTGGACCTTACTTAAATTTGATTCTTTTCTACCCGCTGGACGATTGGACCATTCCATGTGTATCATTCCATGGCCAGTGATGTATACTTCTGAGAAAGAAGATTCAAATTCTGCCAGTGTAAACTGTGATGCTGAGAAAGGGGATTCCACTGACACAGGAGTGACCCAGGCTTGTGACTCACAGGAGCGAAGTCAGACTGACTCACTGCTCTGTTTTGTCTTTGGTGGGATGAATACAGAAGGGGAAATCTATAATGATTGTATTGTGACTGTAGTTGACTAATAAAATCCACGTTTTTATTACTTTTAAATGTCATTTACTTTCAGAAAGGTAAAATGAAACAGCTGTTTTAGAACTCCAAAGTATTTTCTGCAATATATATATATATATATATGCTGTTATTTACTTTGGAAAGTGAAGAAATGAACTGGATAGCCCAGTGCAAAATGTTCTATTGTATAAAGGGTTTTACCAGCAATACAGCCTCGGTGAGATTGGTTGTTAAACATACTAATCACAAAAAGGTTGGAGAATCATTAATTGCTATATACAACATGAGCTATAGAAATCGGGGACTAGACATTTACAAGTTTCAGTCTTTTTAATATTCAGTAGCTGCTCCTCAGAGGTGCAGACTTGGCATTTGGTAGAGAGCTATTAGGGACAGGGAAGACTGACCCTTGTCTTTCCCAACTACCCCCTGAACCAATTGCATGCAGCACTGCAAGTGATTTTGTTTGTAATGAACTTGGCCTGAAGACCAAGAATTACACTCCAGGCGGGTCCAAGTGCTTCTGAGCATTGCAGCAGAGGTCCCAGTTTTAGGGTAAACGTCATGCTGTCAGGTCCCAGTTCTGCCAGTTAACAAATTAACCTTTCAGTTGGTTGCTAACCTGAAAAATAGCTATTCGTGGGTAGTACTGGATTTCATGTTAGCACCAGGGAGACTGCCCTTTATTGATTATACTACTTAAACACCTAGACCTACCCTTTCTCAGGAAGCCACTCCAAGTAATCTTGAACCTCTTGATATGACTGCCTTTGATCCACAATTGCAATGGGGCTTAATGTAGTTTCAAAGTCACCATCCTAGATCCCACTCCAGTACCACTAATGAGAAATTTCAGAGATGGGGATTCTGACATAGCTGAGGTTCAAAATACAACCTTTACGTCCTGAAATTATGAATTGAATCCAAGTGTCTAAAGTGAACATCAATGATACACCTATCAAATCCAGCAGCTATCCAGTATCAGTAATAAAAAGGCAGCAGAAAGTTTTAGGAAGATAAGGGGAAATAGGAAACTTCAAATGTTCAAGAAAACTCCACTCTTGTACACTGGGAAATGGCCCTTGCCTTAATGAGTATATGGGTGAACCTCCCACCCCTTTTCTTAAAGTTAGGCAAGTTCCCTGAAGGTACTGAATAAACATGTTTCCTTACTTCAACTCCCCACTCCCTCCATGAGAATCTAAACTTAAAAGAAATCACTGCCCTAATTAGAAAGCTTAGCACAAAAATTAGACCGGTGTAAATAACAAACATTTATTGGTGTCATTTATGGTAGAAAATAAAGTTCCTACACCAGATGCACATGACCCAATTGTTAAATAGAACATTTCCATAGTGAACACACGCCCTGACCCAGTTTTTTTACCCACATTTTAAGATAGTCAATTACTCCTCTCCCCCCACCCCAAGACGTGAGCAACTGCTAATGAAAAGCAGTAAACGGCCACTTGGGCTGTAGCATTTTCAACTCCACTCCAAGGTGAAGATTCCAATTACATTCGAGACTTAAGTTCTCTTAATTTTCTCCTAACGAAAGTTCCTGAGTCCAGTATTTACAATAGTACAGCACTAGCAGAGCAGTGTCTACAACTCGTCTTTTTCTGCTGATTCCTCATCACCAGTTGGGGGAGGGCCTGCACTTCCATAGAGTTTGCTGATAATTGGCTGAACAATTTCTTCTAGTTCCTTCTTTTTAGCTTTGAAGTCTTCAATGTCAGCATCTTGGTGACTTTCCAACCACTCAATCTTTTCCTCTACGGCTTTTTCCATAGTCTCCTTATCTTCAGAGGAAAGTTTACCTCCCAGCTTTTCTTTATCTCCAATCTGATTCTTTAGAGAATAGGCATAACTTTCCAATTCATTTCTCGTATCAATGCGCTCCTTAAGCTTTTTGTCTTCCTCAGCAAACTTCTCTGCATCATTAACCATCCTTTCAATTTCTTCTGGTGTCAGGCGATTTTGGTCATTTGTAATTGTGATCTTATTTTTGTTGCCTGTACCTTTGTCTTCAGCCGTCACTCGAAGAATGCCATTCACATCTATCTCAAAGGTGACTTCGATCTGTGGGACCCCACGGGGAGCAGGAGGAATTCCAGTCAGATCAAAAGTTCCCAGAAGGTGATTGTCTTTCGTAAGGGGTCGTTCACCTAGAAGTTACGCACAAAAATCTTGTTAGTTGTTACTGACAGACATTAGTGTATCTGGAATCCTGCATTTCAGTCTGTTAGAGCCTGCAGTGGCCAGGGCACTCTATCGAGCTAGAAGGGGGTCATGGGGCTGTTAAGGAGCAACAAATGGTACTAACAGTGAGTTAAGTTACTAACTTTTAATTGAATTTCATCTACTTTATGTCATTATGCACCCTTTTCTTGTTCTCATATTCTAGAGCCAGCTCAGAAATTTTTAATGGGAAAGAATGCTAGATAGCTAGGTAAGAGCTGGATTTTACTGCTAACTCTACCAAACTTAATACTAGTCAAATTTAGGGACCTCCTCCCACCTGAAAACAGCAGATATTTCTTTCTCTAGTCTCTTCCACATAGTATATTAAGAAGTCACGCTCTTTAAACATGTACTATGGTATTGACAAATGTAAGCAATTACCTTCATAAACTTTGATTGTAACAGTTGGTTGATTATCAGAAGCTGTAGAAAAGATCTGCGACTTCTTGGTGGGCACCACAGTGTTCCTTGGAATCAGTTTGGTCATGACACCTCCCACAGTTTCAATACCAAGTGTAAGGGGACATACATCAAGCAGTACCAGATCACCTGCAAAGGTAATAACACAGAGGTAAGTTCTAATTAAAGAGTCATAGGAGCACTAACAAGCAGTGTCCCAGGAATAGTACAACTTTATCTTCTCCATCTTGCTATTTGGTTAGGTTCTATGTGAAATCATTTTAGAAGCAATGAATTAAATATAGTTGCTCAGGATCTTGAAACTGTGCCAAGTCTTGTCCTCACTGTACCCTTTATTAGCTGTGTGACCTTGTTGCTCATATTCTACTGCTTTCTAAAGCAACAGCTAATTATACTCCTCCCATCAAGCTGCTGAAGCACTGTAGAAGGTGCTTGGGACAATGACCTACCTGTATCTTGATCACCAGAGAGTACACCAGCCTGGACAGCAGCCCCATATGCTACAGCCTCATCAGGGTTTATGCCACGGGATGGCTCCTTGCCATTGAAGAACTCTTTAACCAGTTGTTGGATCTTTGGGATTCGAGTAGAGCCACCAACAAGAACAATTTCATCAATATCAGACTTCTTCAAGTCAGAATCTTCCAGCACTTTCTGCACAGGCTTCATGGTAGAACGGAACAGGTCCTAGAGTAAGAGACATAATTTTGTTTACCCAGATATTGTCTAGATACCTAAATGTACTATCCAAAACAGTCTAATTACATCTTACTAGCAAAGCAACAAACAAGGAACATACCATGTTTAGCTCTTCAAATTTGGCCCGAGTCAGGGTCTCAGAGAAGTCTTCTCCTTCATAGAAGGACTCAATTTCTATTCTTGCTTGATGTTGAGCAGACAGGGCCCGTTTGGCCTTTTCTACCTCACGACGGAGTTTCTGCACAGCTCTGTTGTCTTTCCTAACATCTTTGCCAGTCTTCTTTTTGTAGAGCTTGATGAAGTGTTCCATGACACGCTGGTCAAAGTCTTCTCCACCCAGATGAGTATCTCCATTAGTGGCCACGACTTCAAAGACACCATTATCAATGGTGAGAAGAGACACATCGAAGGTTCCACCACCCAAGTCAAACACCAGGATGTTCTTTTCCCCTTCCCTCTTATCTAGGCCATAAGCAATAGCAGCTGCTGTACTGTTAGGAGAATAAGAAAGTTTTGTTAAGATTATATTTTCCCTAATTAGCAAATATGCCATATCTTTGAATTTAACACTTACGGCTCATTGATGATCCTCATAACATTCAATCCGGCAATAGTTCCAGCATCTTTGGTTGCCTGGCGTTGGGCATCATTGAAATAAGCTGGTACAGTAACAACTGCATGGGTAACCTAAAATGATTACAAAAGGGAATTAAGTGTATCTTGTCACGTGGTTCAACCCTTATTTAAATTACAAACCATCACTTTAGTTTCTAAGCCAATTTATTTGTAAAATGGGCATAATACATGTAATTGTATACCCAGGGATTTGCAAGCATGAAGTGATAACCCATTAAGAGTCCCTAGTACTTTCTTTGGCCTACAGTAAAGCACACAAGGAATTAAAACTAACATATGTGGATGCCATTCAGATTCAAATTATTAAAATGATAAAAGTATCTATACAACATGATCAAGAACAGTAATAAAATTACTTAACATCGTTCTAGAAATACTTACCTTCTTTCCCAAATAAGCCTCAGCAGTTTCCTTCATTTTAGTGAGAACCATGGCAGAAATTTCTTCAGGAGCAAATGTCTTTGTTTGCCCACCTCCAATGTCAACTTGAATGTATGGTTTAGTTTTCTTTTCAACAACCTATTTTAAAGAATGGTTATTATTTGCAGACCCAAAAGCAGTGACATTTCAAATTAAAAAAAAAAGGATTATCTGAGAGCCACTTCCTCCCCCATAGTTTGGTTTACTTTGATCCCTTGGAGCTCAATATTGACCAGAAATACTTCTCTTAATCTTAAACTACTGTGGACAGGAGTAGTTCCCTGTGAAGGTTCTTTGCCAACTTTAGTAAGTTTTGTAACATACCAAATTAAGTAAAAATTATTACATATACCACGTCTGTATCCTTTTTTGTTAACTCAATACTATTCTTCAGGACGTCTCAAATACTCCCACCACCACCACACACTTTCTATCCGGTGAAAAACCCCGGTCAAACCTTGAAAGGCAAGAACTTGATGTCCTGCTGCACAGATGGGTCGTTCCATGTGCGCCCGATGAGCCGCTTGGCATCGAAGACCGTATTCTCAGGGTTGGAGGTGAGCTGGTTCTTGGCTGCATCGCCTATCAGACGCTCCCCTTCAGGTGTGAAAGCCACATAAGACGGCGTGATGCGGTTACCCTGATCGTTGGCGATGATCTCCACGCGGCCGTTCTTGAACACGCCGACGCTGGCGGAGAAAACGAACGGAAGAGATCAGCACCGCGATCATCACGGCAGCCAGGAAGCCACGCCCCACTCCCCCACTTTCCACAAACCCCCCTTACCAGGAGTAGGTGGTTCCCAAGTCGATGCCGACCACCGTGCCCACGTCCTCTTTCTTGTCCTCCTCCTCGGCCCGCGCCGCGCGGAGCAGCAGCAGCACCGCAGCCACCAGGGACAGCTTCATCTTGCCGGTGCCGTCAGCCAGTCAGCAGGCAGGTCGTTGCAAGCAATCTAGTCACAGGCCGAAGCACGGGAACACGCCGAGATTACCAACCTGAGGGAGACAAAGCCCAGGGTCAGGAGGTACAGTGGACTAGAGGAAGGGCAGATCCAGAAAGGCAGGCCGCGGAGCTTACCTCTCACACTCACGAATTTCTCAAAGTCGGTGTCTGTGATGTCTTATCCAGGAATAACCGCGCGGCCCCGACTCCGTTTATATAGCCTCCCCACCAGCCCCGTCGTGGAAGCCGCCGATTGGCCAAGACTCTGCTAGTTGGAGGCCACTGATTGGTCCAGGCCACCAAGCTGGCCGCCGCGGATTCGAAGCGGCCTCCTCCGCAACGAACGTCACGGCTACGCCCCTCTGGCGAACTCATTGGCTGCTAGTCGCTCCAACAACCACCAATAGGAGGCCACATCCGCCCCGTGAGCTGGCTCCATTGGTTCAGTAGCTGTCCGTCCCCCGTGCAACCTCTCACCTGGGGGCCGCTTCCGCCGGTAACCACGGAGGTCCCGCCTCTACGCTGGGCTTTTGGGACCGGAGCCGGTCTGTCGCGCCTGGTTACCTCGAGGCGATGGGACTTGAACCCTTTGCTTCTGTACTCCCCGTATGCCCCTCTTCCGTCCCCCATGCCCAGGGGGGAAGTGACTCTTCCTCCTCCGGGCTCCATCCCACCCCAGGCAGGCAGGTCACAGCGTAGATGCTGTGATCACCTAAGAACAAATTTCTCTGCCCTTCATAGCAACTACCCGTACTAGGCTGTCCGAGCCTCAGGGCCGCTTGCAGTTAACCGGCCCGCAGCCCTCGAGCCGGGGCCTTGGTCTGGGTACCACCCGGCTGCGAATCATAGTTCCTACCCAGAGTGTCGCCCCTGCCCAGCTATTTTTGTCTATACCAGGCCTCTCCACATTGCCCTGCCTCATGGTAAGTCACAGGATAGGCCTGGCCAAAGTAATTGTCTCCTAGCCCTGCGTGCCCTCCCCACTGTGGGAACCCTGTCCCGAACTTACCGTCGCTCCCACCCTGGGATGTATTATTTTTCTAGTGTGCTACCCCTTGCTTCCCCACCCCGTCCATCGTTTCCCTTTCTGGCTCAGGTTATCATTTACAAGGCTTTTCCTCATCCTTTATTCTTGATACCTTTCAACCTTCACTCTTTTTGTCTGTACTTAAACACATTTGATACACAAGGACTTCTTGATAATGCCTTACTCTTGTATAACAATCCTGTAGCAAAAAATAATAGAGGCTACTATTTACTTCAGGTTTACTATGTGCCAAACAAACATTGTTCTATGTTTCCTGTGTCATTTAGTCCTTACAGTTCAATGTTTGGCATTTCCCATTTTCCAGATGAAAACTTTGACACAAAGAGATTAACTAGTTTAAAATCATAGAGCTGCTAGGGGATGGAGTTAAGATTGATAAGTCAGCATGACTCCATAGTGAATGCTCTTAACAATTTTTTAAAATTAATTCATGCAAATGGTTTTAGAGGACCTACTATGGACGGCCCAAAGGCCTGATAACAAAATATTTTGAGATGCTTACAGAAAATGTATGAGACATTGTCATAGTCAGGAACTGATGACCCCAGCATTTTTCCTGCTAAATGTATTTTTGAGATTCATCTGTATGGGCAATACTGTGTCCAAATAACATTGAAACATCTAACATATAGTTCACTAAGATGCTGAGTATAGGAGTCGGTACTCAAGAATTTTCCTCTGCTTTAGTGCTCTTCAAAGGTTATACTGGTGACTCAGAGTTGACTCCATTTGTACTATAAAAGTTGCATCATCCAATCCTTTCAACAGGGCTTATAATACTGTAGTAACACTGACCCTTCTTTAGATTGCATCAGTCCATTATCAAGGTAGAAATCACCATTCGGCCACATTACAGCTTCATATCAATTCAAGCCAATTTCCTGTGTATATCACAATTCACTTCCATTAAAAACAAAGCTCCAGTTTCAGCCTCACCCTTGATTGAAGGAGTAACCTTTTGTAACTCTCCCTTTTCTAAGATTTA
The DNA here is from genome assembly GCF_036562045.2 of Rhinolophus sinicus. NCBI lineage: Eukaryota > Metazoa > Chordata > Mammalia > Chiroptera > Rhinolophidae > Rhinolophus > Rhinolophus sinicus. The sequence continues at coordinate 180,347,151 of NC_133754.1, forward strand.
GAAAAGTGATATCTGGCCAACTTCTGAAGAGAATTGAGTATATTGGTGATTGTAGTATCTTTTTAAAACCAATATATTAGATATATGTTATAGTATATTCCAAAGTGTGATCATTTATGGATTGAATAGCAAAGTGCTTAGATAAATCTAGTTTGCTGAATGTTAAATGCCTATAGTAGTATCAGTGCCAGGTTATCAATATTTAAGTAAGTGCTATACACTAAGCCAAATGTTTTATGTGCATTCTTTTTTAATCCTTATGAAACCATTTTTTAGTCCCTATTTTAAAGCTCAGGAATCTGAAGTCCCAAGAGGTAAAGAAACTTGCCCAGGAGATATCACACCTGAGAAGATAGGGAGCCAGGATTTGAGCCTTGACAGTTTGGTTTTTCTATCGTCTAGGCTGTCATCCCGAGCTTTGGTTTATAAGACTTTTTGTCTTAGAATATAGAGTAGTTACATAGTTTGCAAATATTTTGATAATGGGTTGTAGACAAATACAGATTTTATCCAATAATTTAAACCTGGTTGTTTCACTTGTGCTCCTATGGGTAAGAAAATAGATTTCTATTTCCCATCTGATCTCAGAAAGCTAAGCAGAGTTAGGACTGATTAGGATTGGATGTCATTTAGCGACTAAATCTTTTCTGAAAGGGCATTAAAGGCAGAAAGGGAAAGGAGGAGGCCTATGTAATTGACGAGTTGACTGTTTAGACCCTGATAATTGAGATTTTTCCATGTGCTTTGTTGGAGAGAATATTCAATTAAGAGATAGGGCACATGACCTTGGGGGAAAAAATCAACCTCCCAGAGCCTCAGTTTCTTTGTCAACTGAATGTCAGGAATTTCTGTCCTACCTGTCTTAGTGGCTTCTTGCAAGGATCAAATGAGATACTATATGTGAAAGTATTTGGAAAGTTGTGCAATATTGGTAATATTATTAATCATGTAAACATACAATGAAAAGAAATTTCAGAAGCTCGTCAAGAAAATCGCCTCTTGAGAGTCAGTTTTCAAGATTTCTTTCAATGAGAAACAAGTTTGGTGGTGATGTTGAATTTGACAAAGATTTTTGAAAATGCTTTTAAAAGCATTTGGCCACATAGATCCCTTTTTTACTAAAGAACTGGAATAATTCCTCGATCTTCTTTAAACAACATTGGAGTTAAACAAAAGTATCTCCCGAACACTTGATCTGGGAGCAGTACTAGGTATAAATCATGTAATTTTTTTTGTACTTTTGAAAGTGTAAAGTGCTATGCAATAAGTTTACTTCTTTGTCTTCACTTCTTAAAAGAGGATTTTATCATTAATAGAGAACCATCACCTCCCTTTCCTGACACAAATGAAAAGTAACAAGGCATTTTTTGTTCACATATTTTTTTCGTGGATGTTATTTAGGAGGATGTGCTATGTCAGGTAGTGTGATAGAGAGAAAAGACCATGGGGTTTGGAAGCATAAAAACTATGAGTTTCAGTTCTATCACTTTGGGGCAAGTCACTTAATCTCTGAGGCTATAAAATGGCTCCATTTTACTCATCTGTAAAATGGTTATAATTCTGCCTCCTCACAAGGCTGTTGTTATGTTTAAGGTATTTGATTAGTTGTAAAGTATTTTTAATTTTATACATAAAAGTTAGTTTTAATTTTTCTCTCTGAAATTTTCCTTTGAAGAATAAAGAGCTACCTCTACAGAATTTGAGTGATAATATTATATATATATATTAAACCTAAGTTTTTAAAATAGGACATATATGTACATGGTATAAAATTCAAAGGTACAATATACAATGAAAATAAGTGCTTGTCACTCAGTCCCTAGCCTTGTTCCTCTATACTGATAAAGGTAACCACTGTCACCACTTTCTTGTGTAGCCTTCTAGAGATGTTTTATTGATATACAGTGTGTGTATATGTATATCCCTGTTTAAAAATCAGTGATTTAGCATACTACATACATCGTTCTGCTCTTTTCTCCAGTTAGCTATATTTCTTAGAGATTGTCATAAATCAGCTGCCTTTGTTTTTATGTCAATGGTGGCTACTCTCAATTGAGTATTTACTATGTGCTGGATGTTTTACATATTTTAAACCTTTTTAGTATACATTACAATGTGAATACAGAAAAGTACATAAAATATAAATGTACAATTTAACAAATAATCATAAAGTGAATCCTCAGGTATTCAGTATCCAAGCAAAGAAACAGAATGTTGTCAGGACCCGGAAGTCCTCATTTTTACCCCTAACTGATCAGTATCCCCTCTTTCATTTAAAAAAAAAAAAAAAAAAGTTACTTTTCTTTATCATGATAGTCTTTTGAATTTTACCACCTAGATATACTTCCTCAAAATGATGGTTTAGTTTCACCTGTTTTTTTAAATTTTTATTTTTATTGGGTAATATTGGAGAACAGTGTGTTTTTCCAGGAGCCATAAGCTCCATGTCAAGTCGTCGTTTTCAATCTAGTTGTGGGGGATGCAGCTCAGCTCCAAGTCAGGTCGTTTCTCACTGGTCCATGTGGGAATCCAACCAACGACCTTGGTGTTATGCGCAGCGCTCTAACCACTGAGCAAACCGGCCACCCAAGTTTCACCTGTTTTTTTTAACTTGATGTACGAATGGAATTAGAAGAGTATATATTTTGTGTCTGGCTTCTTTCACTCAACATTGTTTTTAAGTTTTATCCTTATTGTTAATGTGTAGCTCTAATTCATATTTTACTTCTGTATAGTATTAGAATATATCACATTTTAGGATATGTATAGATTTTGGCTGTCATGAACCACGCTGCTTTGAACTCTCTTAGATGAATCTTTGTACACACATGTATGAATTTCCCTAGGGTATATGACCAGGATTAGAATTGATGGATCAAAAGGTTTAAATATCTTCAACTATAACAGATCATGGCAAACTGCTTACCAAAGTGGTTATGAAAGTATACACTCTCACCAGAAGTGTGAGAGAGTTCCTGGGGTTGACAACATTGTCAACACTTGATAACAAACTTTTTATTTGACAATCTGGGGCATGTGTAATGACATCTCATTGTGTTTTATATTTTAATCTTCTTGATCACAATCGAAGTTGTGTGTACCTTTTCATATTTTTTTTTACCTTTTCATATTTTTACTGGTCGTTTTGATTTCTTCTTTTCTGAAGTTGCCCATTTCATTGTTGAGTTTTTTATTTTGTAATTACTTATATTCTAGATATTAGTCATTTTTCAGTTATATGTGTTGCAAGTACCTTTCCCCACTCTGTGGCAAGTGTTTTTATTTCCTTACTGTTCTATTTTTAACCTTTGGTTTTGAAAGTAGTACAGACTCACAGAAAGTTGCAAAAGTAGTAGAATTCCATGTATGTTTCACTCAATGTCCTCCAATGGTGACATCTTAACATAGCTGGAAAAACTAGGAGATTGACATTGGTACTTTACTTTTAACTAGACTACGCACCTTATTCAGTTTCATCATTTTTTAAACCTGCATTTGTGTACATGTATGTTTTTATATATAGTTCTATACAGTTTTATGTATCGATTCATGTAACCATCACCAAAATCAAGTTATAGAATTAATGCTTTTTTGGTAGGCAGACATTTTGACAAACAAAACATCAATTTTTTCCTTTTATGCTTGTGTTTTTGTCTTAAGAAGCCTTTCCTTATCCTGAGATCAAGAAGATATTCTTCTCAATTATCTACTAAAAATTTAGTAGCTAAGTTTTACCCGTCTTTTTTTTTTTTTAATTTATTGAGGTGACAATTGTTAGTAAAATTACATAGATTTCAGGTGTACAATTCTGTATTACATCATCTATAAATCCCATTGTGTGTTCATCACCCAGAGTCAGTTCTCCTTCCATCACCATATATTCGATCCCCCTTACCCTCATCTCCCACCCCCCACCCCCCCTTTTTTTTTTTTTTTTAAGATTTTACTGGGGAAGGGGAACAGGACTTTATTGGGGAACAGTGTGTACTTCCGGGACTTTTCCAAGTCAGGTTGTTGTCCTTTCAATCTTAGTTGTGGAGGGCGCAGCTCAGCTCCAGGTCCAGTTGCCAGTTGCTAGTTGCAGGGGGCACAGCCCACCATCCCTTGTAGGATTCGAGGAGTTGAACCAGCAACCTTGTGGTTGAGAGCCCACTGTCCCATGTGGGAATTGAACCGGCAGCCTTCAGAGTTAGGAGCACGGAGCTCCAACCGCCTGAGCCACTGGCCCAGCCCTACCTGTCTTTTTTAGATCTGTATAATTCACCAGGAATTGATTTTGTATATACGTGAGTTGTATATAGTGTCAGTCAAATTAATTTTTTCCACATGGATGCCCAATTGTCCCAGCACCATTTTTCATATTAGTATATTTGTTAGCATCTATCTTAATTACTATAGCTATATAATAAATCTTGAGGTCCAGTAGAACAAGTCCTACCACATTGCTCCTTCTTCACTAGTGTCTTTGGCTATCCTTGGCATTTTGCATTTTCACGTAAATTTTGGAATTAGCCTATTAAGTTAGCAAAACAAACCTGTTGTATATGAAGAGGAAAAGCAGATTACTCAACACTGATACTATACTGCATATTTTAAAATAAGCTTTAAAATGTCGAATTTCTATATTTCTCTATACTAGAAATTCTTTTAATTTACGTGAACTTAGCATTTTAAAACTTTGTTATCAGAAATAAACAATTTCCATTTTGAAATGACAAATTACGATGAAAATGACAAATTATGATGAAATATACAGCCATTAAAATTATTGTTGTTACCTATGTTTGTCAGAGTAAATTGCATGTTACTTTTTTATCTACATTTTCTTGTTATTTAAAAAAAATCTATTAGGAACTTATCAAGTTGAAAAAACTTGAAGAACTTAGAACTAAAATTAATACAAGAGAACAAAAACGATTGTCAGTGAAAAATATGTAAGATGATTCCATTACAGATATTTGATACATTATAATTAGTCATGGATTAAATTCAAATACAGGTAATACACCAAGTCTTATGTTGATTAATATTACATCTCCTGTCAGTCTGGACATCCCTGGTACTCTGTTTCCCCGAAAATAAGAGTCTTATAATAAAATTAATATAAGTCTTATATTAATTTTTGCTCCAAAAGACGCATGAGAGCTGATTGTCCAGCTAGGTCTTATTTTGGGGGAAACACGGTATTGGTAGAAAAATAAGATTTATAGATTTTATTGGGCAGAAGTGTGAGTTGCATGATTTATGACCGTTCTACAGGAGTCACTTTCCTCATTTTCAGCATTCTCAAGTTATAGACTTTTATCTGTTGTCCTCAACTTAGACAATAATTTTAAATGTCTTGACAAAGGTTACAAAACCATATGACTATGTAAATACATTGCTCTGGTCTTGGAAGGGTCCCCAGGCAAGTGAGGGGCCCTAAATTCTAAGTTCCGTTGACTTCATAGTAAGTTGACCTCTGAGTGCTACTATTTCTGAGCCTGCCAGTTGGGGCCAGTACAGGACAACTAAAGGCCCAGAACATGGATTGAGACTATATCTTATAACTGGAGTCTTGTCCTTTACTTTTCAATTGGATTATTTCAAAGTGCACAAAAGATTTTATGAGGGAATACTTTCTGCTTCTGTGCATAAGATAGCTTCTATGCATGTCTTTTCTGGACTTTTTTGTTTGTTTACAGATTCCCAGAGCTTCAAAAAATTTTTCCCATTAAATAAACAGCATAGTTGGGGTGGCCAGTAAGCTCAGTTGGTTAGTGCGCAGTGCTCTTAACACGTTGCGTACGGATCACGAGAATCTTTGTTTTTTCTGAGCCATGCGTTAAGGACGGATAACGAGAATTTCAAAAGATTGGGCAGAGAGCAGTGAGAGGCCAAGACAGGGAGGTGAGACGAGTGGCGATAGGGAACCAGCTGTGAAAGTGCCTACGCAGCGGGCCCCCAAGGAAGACAATCCGGCCAGGCTCTCGGGAGATTTGGCCACGCATCATCTGGAGCCCATAGTGGGAAGAGGAAAGAAAAAATATCACACACAGGTGTGTAAAGTGTGTGCATCAAAAAAAGTGAGAAGTGGGGCTGGCCCGGTGGCTCAGGCGGTTAGAACTCCATGCTCCTAACTCCGAAGGCTGTCGGCTCGATTCCCACATGGGCCAGTGGGCTCTCAACCACAAGGTCGCCAGTTCAACTCCTCGAGTCCCGCAAGGGATGGTGGGCTCTTCCCCCTGCAACTAAAATTGAACACGGCACCTTGAGCTGAGCTGCCGCTGAGCTCCCAGATGGCTCAGTTGGTTGGAGCACATCCTCTCAACCACAAGGTTGCCGGTTCGACTCCCGCAGGGGGTGGTGGGCTGTGCCCCCTGCAACTAGCAACGGTAACTGGACCTGGAGCTGAGCTGTGCCCTTCACAACTAAGACTGAAAGAACAACAACTTGAAGCTGAACGGCACCCTCCACAACTAAGATTGAAAGGACAACTTGACTTGGAAAAAAAAAAAAAAACGCCTGGAAGTACACAGTGTTCCCCAATAAAGTCCTGTTCCCCTTCCCCAATAAAAAAAAAAAAAGTGAGAAGTGAAACTCGGTATATATGCAATTTTTGCCGTGTCCCACTGCACAAAGGAAGCTGCTTTCTGCAGTATCACACCAGGAGGGATTACTAACATCATAGGTGAGTAAATCCTAAAAAATTCCATACAAAAATAATAAATGACATAGAAGCATTTACGCTTTAAAGAGAAGAGTGCATTTTAAAGTAGTTTCTTTTAAAAACCTGCTGGAACAGAGGGGTATGAGGGATTTAAACCCCGCCGTATGCAACGTGTTAACAGGGTTGCGGGTTTGATCCCCACGTGGGCCACTGTGAGCTGTGCCCTCCGCCCTCTGCAACTAGATTGAAACAAGTACTTGACTTGGAGCTGATGGGTCCTGGAAAAACACAAATAAATAAAAGTTAAAAAAAAAACCAAAAACAGCATAGTTAATTCACATTTTTTTGTTCAACCTAATGAGTTCAACCTAAAAGTCCATCGATACAGGATGCTAAATAACCAATAGTAGATTATACTATGGAAATACAGTGCAAAGGTTCAAAACAATGAGGTAGATTTTTATGTATTGATATGGAAAGATACCCCAGGATTTATTATTAAATGAAAACAAGTTACAGAACACAAAACTATATACAATATGATCCTATTTGTATTACACCCCCCTCTCCAAAATCTGGACAGATACTTATCAAATTGACAAGAGTGGCTCCCTCTGGGTGGAACTCGATAGGAATCCAGAGGAACTGTGACTTTCTTGTACACATTTTTTTTCAAGAACAAGAACGAATTCCTGTATTACCTGTTTGAACATACATTTTAGAAAAGAAACGTAGTGAATGAAAAATGTCTAAGTTAGCCTTTGCATTGAATGTTTTAAATGTTTGCCTGCCATTTGAGTTTGAACTATATCATAGTAGAACAGCTAACATTTGTGTTTTGCTTTGTGCTAAACAAAGCTTTGCCCTGCATCCTCTGATTTTATCCTCATAACAACTAGAAGGAATAGATAGGGTTGGTGACATCTCAGTTTTACAGTTGAAAATACAGCCTCAGCGTTCATTCATAGTAAAATTATGAATTATCTGCTGTATTTTCTACTCATGTTACTGCTGTAGTTACTTATCACCAAGTTATAGTTTATTCCACTCTTTCAGTTGAGACACTAAGATTGATCTTTTCACTGGCTGTGGCTTTCCACAGCCAAGTGTGTATTGCCACTTCAAAGTCATTTCCTAAGCTGTGTGCCAAATCTGTTTCATAGCTGAAGTCCTTGTGTCTTCTTCCCTTTTGTCTTGCTGTCGGTCTTCCTAATCTTTACTTCTTTATGGATATGGCTCTGTTTTTCTTTCTGGTATGGTTTGCTCCCACTTAACTGTCATATTTCTTTCCTAATTATACATACACAATACCTTAAAGTGTTACTTTTCCCAGGGGTATGTACTTTTTAATTAGGATTTCTTGAGGAACAGCTTGCAAATTCAAATGATTGAGGATGTTGGACTCGATGATCTGAGACTCAGCTCTAACATCTGTGATTCAGTATATCTATCACTAATTATGACATTTTCCGGCCTTTCACAAACTTGAGGATAAAATATTTTTGTCAAGAAATACTTGCCAAAGTCCCCTGAAGTCACTTGCCATAGCATCTGCTTTCTTGGCTTACTTACCTCTAAGACTGCCTGTGCACAAATAGAAGGAAAGAGAATGTTTTTTAAAAAACAACTTCTGAGTTTGTCACTACTCTGATTCTGTGTCAGAGTAGTCTAAGGGAGAATATGGAGCTGGGAGTCTGAACTTAGCTCTAATCAAGATCCAGTATGAGTTTTGTGACCATATAAAATGTATGTTAGGAAAGGCCGAGTGGTATTCTGAAAGAGAAGAGCTTTCTTTGGCCAGGGTTCATTTTATTCATTCCATTCATTTTTTTTTTTTTTTAAAGGTATTACTGTTGCAGGAGGCTGGGTTCTTGCCGACGCAGTGAAGAATCAAAGGTCAGCAAGCTGATTAATATGCAAGCAGGGTTTATTAATGATCCGTTCTCAGTGAAGAGAATTGGCCTCGCTGAGGTGGGAGAGAGAGCCATAGGCTCCAGTCCCCACGTCCCTGAGAACTTACATAGTTGCCGGGTGGGGTAAGGGAGTTACATATTGATTTGGTGGGAAAAGGTGGTGCATACTCTTCCACAGGAGGGTGTGATCTCCTAAGATGGGTAGAGGTCTGTCAATTCACATTCTTATCTTGCTCCAGACCACCTCTTGTCATCCCTGGTGAAAACAGATATGGTGGCTGGAGGCAGTTAATCAAAGTTATTTATGAGCTTTTTCTGTAAGCACTATGGACCCCTCTCCAACCCCTCCTCCTTCTCCATTTTCTAACTTCTACCTAACATTTTGTCTTAGGTTGTATGCCAGGTTCCAGAGAGACAGTGGTGACTAAAATGGGGTTCTGTGCCTGTTGATCGATTTTGAGTCATCTTTTCACTTCTTGAATTCTTTTTCCCGTGTGTAAAAGGTGTTAATAATAAATATTCATATTCCTCAAGAATTACTGTTGTAGTCATCCATTGTTCTGTGTGGGGTTGTATTCCTTGGATGTGCTGAGTGGAAAAAAATTGAAAACTGCTGATCTAATTCAAGCTCTTCATTTGTAGGTGACAGAATAGGGCTCAGAACACCTAATTGACGATCCCAGTGCTCTTTTTACTTAACCACGTACAGTGCGGTTTCTTCAGGACCCTCAAGAACTTTTTCCAACTTTTGGGGTACTTTCCCCTCCTCCCTGGCCTGTGTGTGCCAGCAAACTGAATGTGTTCTTTTATGCGTTCATTTTGCTTAAGCTAGCAATCCTCACATGCCGTTTCCCTTCTTGAAATCCAGCCATCCAGTAACTCCCAAGTGTCACCTTCTTAAGGTCACAGCCTCTCAACTTGTTGAAGCCCTTTTCAGGGAATCTCGTAGCATTTTGTACCTTAGTGTATTATTAATCCTTAATCTGTACAAGCTATCCTTTCACCACATAAACCATATCCTGTTAACCTTTCTCATTCCCCTGGTGCTTTGGGCGATGCTTTAGAACAGCTGATAAATAATCTTTGATCAAATTGAATTCTTGAATCAGTTTAATGGCATATGGTAGCAAAAATACCTGACCAGCTTATCATAGAATGTTGTTGTGGTAATGAAACAAAGCAATAAATGTGAAGCAAATTTTGACAGTGTTTAAAGATAATACATCAAGGAGGATGACAAAATGGATCGAAGTCGGAGCTGATTCACATTTGAAACAGTTGGAAAAGTGTGTTTTTTTTTTTCTTTTTTGCCTGGAGACTCTCAGTGTTGGATGATAAAAGCAGTGTTTTCAATTTTTTGAAAGGCTGTCAAGTGGAAAACATTTCCATGTATTGCTTCAGGCAGCATAACTACTAGCAGTGGAAGAAAGTGAAAGGGAAGCAGATCTCAGTTCAGCAGGTGGCAGAACTTTAACATTTAGAGCTGTCCAACAATGAAGTAGGCAGCCTTAAGGTAGTGAGTTCCCTGAAATTTGAACTGTTGAAATACAAGTTGGATGACCATCTGGCTGGAATGTACAAGAGGGAATTCCTGCCCGGGCTGGAGTTGGACTAATGACCTTTAAAGTGTCTTCCAATTCTAAGGTTTCTAGGACTGTTAACTAGACATTTGAATATCTGAATTGTTTTTGTAAAAAAAAAAAAAAAAAAACTTTGTTAAACTGTCAAACTTAAAAACTGGTCATGTTTACAATAAATAAAATTAGATAAAATGAAGTGGGAAATCAGGTTTAAAAGTGAAAGTCCAGATACCACTAAGGGCAATTAGAAAAAAGGAGGGGTGTGTGTGTGTGTGTGTGTGTGTGTGTGTGTGTGTGTGTGTGTGTGTCTGTGTCTGTGTCTGTGTCTCTCTCTCTCTCTCCTGGGCAAGTGAAAGCGAGGGTCCGCTCATGCCGGTAGCCGACTTGGCCCGCAAAAGCGGAAAGGGCCCTGCTGGCTGCCTGCCCGAACTACCAGTCCCAGGGGTCCCCGCGGCGTCGCGCACGCGCCATGGCGTGGCGGCAGCGCCACCGCAGGACGCAGGGAAGCCAAACTAACGAGTGGTGGCGGCGGCGGCAGCAACGGCGGTGGCAGTTCGCGGCGAGAGCGACCGTTCCGAGGCCGAGTGGCGGTCCGGCGGAGACCTCGGTTCCTTCCACCGCATGATCCTCTTGGTGAGTGCGCGTCCCCATTTAACCCGCGCCGAGTGCAGGGCTCCATGTCTGGCGACCCGGCTGCTCCGGCCTAGGGCCGCAGCCTGCGCCTGACGGCCGGGCCGCCGGCTCCAGCTGACCCCTGGCTCTCCAGTGTCGGGGAAAGTGGGGGTAGGCGGAGTCACAGTTTGGCGGAGGGGAGAGGTGTGGCGGCGCGCTGGGGCCTGGGCTGCCTGAAGCGGACAAGAGGGAGGGACGCGTGGGGGATGGGGTGGACCGCCGGCGGCTTCGGGTGTGAGCCGGATGCGAGGCAGGTGGGAAACAGTATAGGAGGCAAGAAGGGGGTCTTGAGCCCCTGGTGAAGGTGTCGTGCGTTGGGGACTCTTGACAAGCTAGACTCACGGGTCTAGGGGGCAGCTCACCTACGACAGGCACACACTATACTTAGTATCTTTCCACTTGAAGGTCTGGAAGTGAGGTTCTGTTGGTTGCGTTTATCGCCTTTCCTTCAATCTCACCTTTTATTGACTGGCAAAATTTAAATGGGTGCTGGCTAGGCAAATCATAGAAATAAACAGGCTTTTGTGTATAAATCTGAGCAAAAACAGGGAAGCATTCAGATAAGGACTAGGTCAAAGGAGGACTCAGTGTTTTTAATTTAAAATTTGTGAGAAAAATCAGTTTGAGCAAGGCTTTGAACTAAGAAGGGTTTTTAACCTGGGATTCACCGGTTGGTGGTAGAACTGGGGGTGGAGGGGAGGGTCCTTGAACTAGAATGGGGATAAAATCACATCTTTATTTTTATTATGCGATAACTGTTAATTTATTATATTCTTCAATTATGAATGTAGGCAACAAACCACAGTAGAATTAGCAATGCCTGTGACTTTGTTACCAATAAGAATTACAGATATAATTGTATCATGTTTACAGTTTTGCAGGTTTCTCAAACTATCATTTATGCTTATAATTTTTTTCAAATTTATGATATCGTTAGACCCACTGTTAGATCTTATTTACTGCGATGTGAAAGCTGCACATATAACACTAGAGCAGTGTTTTTAAAATTGTTTTGCTAATAGTTCAGTATAGTTGGTTTCCTTTTTAGTCTCATGTATTTAATTATGCATTTAAAAGCAATCTGAGAAGGGGTGTGTAGGCTTTACGAGACTACCAAAGAGATCCATGGCACAAAAAGATTAAAAACTCCTGAAGGAGAAATAAGTTTTTTGAAATCTATAAGTCTGCCTAGAAGAATATTTGAATCATTATATGAGAAAGAAGACAAGCAGATAGGATAAGTGTATATGAAAGAGGGAATTTTGTAATCAGGGAGGTAAAAGAAAGATTTGGCTGAGAGCAGAGTAATAGTTTGGAAAGATAGAATAGACCACAGGGTACTGTGGAATTCAGGGTATTGGGGAATCAGCAAAATAATCTGAGCAAGAAAGGAAAGTGAATACCTTGGCTCCAAAATTTACATGTTAAGGCACCTCCTAGTTCCAAGTGATTGAAGCCCTCCAAGCTCTTGAGTAAGCCTGTGACAGGATATTTTAGTGTGTGCTGGTTTTCTTTAAATCATGCAGATAGTGTGGTTTTTAAAGATTTTTTTTTTTATTGGGGAAGGGGAACAGGATTTTATTGGGGAACAGTGTGTACTTCCAGGACTTTTTTCCAAGTCAAGTTGTTGTTCTTTCAATCTCAGTTGTGGAGGGTGCCGTTCAGCTTTAAGTTGTTGTCCTTTCAGTTTTAGTTGTGGAGGGCACAATTCAGCTCCAGGTCCAGTTCCCGTTGCTAGTTGCAGTGGGTGCAGCCCACCATGCCTTGTGGAAGGAAGTCGATCTGGCAGCCTTGTGGTTGAGAGCCCACTGGCCCATGTGGGAATCGAACTGGCAGCCTTTGGAGTTAGGATCATGGAGCTCTAACCGCCTGAGCCACTGGGCCGGCCCTTTTAAAGAATTTTTTGCCCTTAAGTGAAAAATCGCAGGATCTCACCTCTTCAGATATATTTCCCTATTGCCATTATCTTCTTTTCATACATGACGGAAAGTAAACGTGCAGATTATAGCGTTGGAGGGTTGATAAGCCATTTTCTTGAAATTCCATTTAAAATTTTTGCAGTTCAATTTCATTTTGGCATCAGACTTCTCACTGACAAATCACTCTTAACATTTTTTTTTTCAGAACATGTGTGACTTGAAATTTGTACCTGTTTGTAAAGCACCTGTCACATCTCCTGTGAGATTTCTTTCCCTCTAAAATAATAGCAATAATGGAAAACCATTGTAGCAAAAGAGTATTTTACAAAACAAATGGTGGTGCTGAAATAGTTTTTTGCCTGGTACATCTGTGTCCTTACACTGCCCCTTTTGTCATTTTTTTGTCCTCTGTCCCTTTATTTGTAGCATCTATCTGTCTAGTATTATTTGCATATTTATTTAGTATTTTAATCTTTGTCTCCTAATTAGAATGTCACCTCTGTGAGAGTAGGGACTTGGTCTTCACCACTGTGCTGGAATAGTGGCTGGCACATAATAGATACTCAGTAAATATTTGCTGAGTACATCAATGAATGAGTCAATTTGTAAGAGTTAGATTCCCCCCACCCCCCGGGAATAAAACATCCACTTTTAAAATTTTGCAAATAGTATTATGTATGCTGGGTTGAATTGGAACTTTTTCATCTTACATTTTTTAGAGGAGAGGAAATTATTTCCCAGACACTATGTGGTACTTTTGTGGGCATTTGGTTTCATACAGGACTGATCGTTCTTAGTACATGCTGCCATGTAGGTTTGATTATCCTTAACTTTCTATAATAATGTAAAGGAAGGGTGTGTGGGTAAAGTTCTATTTTGCAAAGGCTCTTTAGCTATGTGATCCTGGGTTGATATAAATGACTCCAAATTTTTCACATTAAATTGTTAAAAATTTTTAATGTCTGACAGTATCAAATATTAGTGAAGATATGGTTGAAAATGGTAATTTAGAAACTGCTGGTAGAGTTTAAATTAGTATAGCTGTCTTGAGAGACAATATGTGCAGACTCAGTAAAGTTGAAAATGGGCATACCTACCCCATAATTTCACAACTTCTGGAAGGCAGTAAGATAATGGGGGGGGGTGGCAAAGGGGATGTTGATACCTGTAATTTTTTTTTCTTTTTTAAAAGATTTTATTGGGGAAGGGGAACAGGACTTTATTGGGGAACAGTGTGTACTTCCAGGACTTTTTTCCAAGTCAAGTTGTTGTCCTTTCAATCTCAGTTGTGGAGGGTGCCGTTCAGCTTCAAGTTGTTGTCCTTTCAGTCTTAGTTGTGGAGGGCGCAGCTCAGCTCCAGGTCCAGTTGCCGTTGTTAGTTGCAGGGGGCGCAGCCCACCATCCCTTGGGGGAGTAGAACAAGCAACCTTGTGGTTGAGAGGACGCACTCTAAACCAACTGAGCCAATCAGGAGCTCAGCGGCAGCCCAGCTCAAGGTGCCATGTTCAATCTTAGTTGCAGGGGGCGTAGCCCACCACCCCTTGCGGGACTCGAGGAATTGAACTGGCAACCTTGTGGTTGAGAGCCCACTGGCCCATGTGGGAATAGAACCGGCAGCCTTTGGAGTTAGGAGCATGGAGCTCTAAGCGCCTGAGCCACTGGGCCAGCCCGATACCTGTAATTTTAATTTAAAGACTAGGAGCAACTATGACAGCGTTAACATTTAATTCTGGGAGACAGAACACAAGTGCTAAATCATTCTTTGTACCTTTCCCTATTTTCTGTTGATTTCTTTTTAATCCATAACTTTTAAATATGTTTTCCCAACTCTGAAAATTGTAAGCCTACAGAAGAGTTGAAAGAGTAATACAATAAACACTCAACATTCTTCACCTAGATTCGGTAATTGTTAACATTTGCCACATTTGCTTTGCGAAGAACAAGTAGACACATATTTTGCTGAACCATGTGCAGGTTAGATATAGATACCACCAGGACACCCTTCCTCCAAATACTTTAGGATGTATTTCCCAAGTACAAAGACTTTCTTCTACATATCTACAATTCAGTTGTCACCCTCAAGAAATTTAACATGGATATAATATTACTTTATATATATATACACACACACACACACATATATACATATATATGTATATATATATAAATATATATACATATGTGTGTATATATGTGTGTGTATATATATATATATATATATATATATATATATATATATCCAATTTCCTCAGTTGTCCCAATACTGTTCTTAGTTTTTCAGTTTTTATTTTTGACCCAAGATTTGATTAAGGACCTTGTATTTAGTTGCCTGCTTGAATTTAGAATTGTTTTTCAGCCTTTTTTGGGTCTACCATGACAATAAACATCCAGACCAAGTTTTGTAGGATGCCCCTCAATTTGGATTTGTCTGAACGTTGCTTCAAGATCAGATTCAAGTTAAACATTTTTCGCTGGAATGATATGTAGGCGATTTTAGGTTTCTTTGTGTTATCACACATCAGAGGCATGACATATCAGTTACATTACTGATGTAAATTTGATCGTTTGAATAAAGTAATGTCTACTAGATTTATATTGTAAAGGCACCTTTTTTTCCCCTTTGTAATTAATAAGTAATTTGTGGAGTGATAATTTTTTAAAACTTTCTGAAAGTCATGAGTTGTTAATAGACGTACCTGTGTAAAGGGTCAAGAAAATTTAGATTGGAGATAACTTCTGCTAAATGGGAGAGTGGGAGATCAGGGAATGGCTGGGGGAGGAGATGACATTTGAACTAGACCTAAAGTCATAGATTTAATTGGCTGTAGGGATATTGGAGAAGGGCTCCAGATGAAGGGAGCAACTTGTACAAAAACAAGGACAGGTTTTGTAAATTAAATAGGAATCATCCAAGTTTTTCTCCCTCTCTCACTCTTCGTCTCTCCCTCCCTTCCTCCTCCTACAGTGAAATTGCTCACAGGGAATCTGAAGTCAGTATACTGGAGAAGAACCAGAGAGCAAACAAATCTAGTTTTGACTTCCTTCTTTGTCATGTAATAGTTGAATGATTAGGCAGTAAGTTATTTGACTTTTCGGACTTTGTTTTCCCATCTGTAAAATGGAGGTGATAAATACCTTTCACATACGATTAAGTCTAATAATAATAATGACATATGAAAAGCATCAGCAGCATGGCTTTTACTCAGTAATTGCTTAGTTACCTTTTGGTGCTCCAGCTTTCAATCTGCTTGCACTCTTTTCCACCTTGATACCACATCCCTGACTTTAAAACAAGCCCTACTCTTCTGGTGCCTTCTTAGCCACTGTCATAATGCTGTCACTTCCCACTTCACGCAGTTGGCTTCACTGTGAGTTTGTGAGCTGCTTTCCAGTAATGGCCCAGTGCTTACCACCTTACAAGGTGATTCTACTTGATAATGGCATTCTGGAAATTGCAACAATATGTATTAACTTTTTTTTTTAGGTCCAACTCATAATACAACATTTGCCACTTTCTAAATGTGATGTGTTTCAGTTTAAATTAGGTTATTTGGAAAAATTATCCATAATATTTGTAGAAAGTTGAAGGGGGAAAGTGGATATATCCCAATGGTAAGACTTTTCACTTTATTTTTTAATTTTTTTTAGGAGTCAGTGTGTTGGAGAGAGTTGGTTACACTAGGATTTCCAAGGTAAAGTATTTTGTGTGTGTGTATATAAAAGCCCAGTATAGGTGGGATCCTTCTTACTTGCTTTGGAAAGACCAGTACTTGAAAAAAATTTCTCAAATGGTTAATTAAATGTTTTCGCTTTCAACTTTTTATTTTTTCACCATACACATTGTCTACTCTGGAATTAATTTTTTCTTAGGAAAGAAGGATTTCAGTCATGTAATTTTTTACACTTGTACTGCCTAAACTTGTTTGCATAGAATTGTTTGGGGCTTTAACTCTTTAAGTAATCCTAATTAAGATATTTTCATTTGTAAAGTAACTAGGACCAATAATTTCTGTATCATGTATGCATTTTAGAAGAAGCTTTAGGCTTCTATTTGATTTCTGGTTTTTAAAATTATAGGTAATTAAAATTTCTTTCTTTATGCCTACCTCTATTTTCTGATTTTTCAGAATGTTTTAGTTTGTGTTAGGATTTTGAAAAACTTTTTCAGAAAGGCAGTTCTTCATTGTTTCTAAGCTGAAACCCGGTTTTGAACTCTGCAATGCCATGGTTCAAAGACGTGTTGACTATCTGTTGATACTGTAAGTTCTCTTATTTAATATATATGAATGAGCGGTTGAGCAAATGTTTAAAAAATACAGACTTTCTGGGGGGTCTCTATAATGTCTTTTTTTTTAAGTTTGGAGATGAAACTTCAATGTATACACCTTTTTCATAAGCCATTTTTTCAATGCAAGGCTTTAAGCATACTGTTATAACTGTAAAACCAGGCAAAACGTCTGCTCATTAATCTAAGATGTCTGTCCAAAAGATGCTTGCTTGGTCTTGCTCCCTGTAATGCCAGTACACCCACGCTGCAGACTCGTGGAAAGCATGTCGTCAAACGTGTTCAGTTCCTCTTCCGTTTTTTTTTCTTATTAATTTGTTTGCAATTTTTTTTCTGTGAGTGTTTGAAAGGATTAAACCATGGTGTTTCTATTACCTATTTTAAAAGACGAAAAAGTTAGTGAAGGGATATTTGCCTGTTTGCATTTCTTCAGGATCAGAGTCAAGTTATGTTCCCAAGCAATCTTAATTTTATGAGGATACATGTATTTTTAAAGTTTTTAGGACTTAGTCTAAATTAACCTATTTTTAACCTACTTTAAACTTTCTCCTTTCACTTTCTAATACAGAACTCAGACCCATCTCTTGATTTTACTTTCATTATTTATAAATCCTGACTACTTGATAAAAATATATTAGGTCTAAAAGTTGTAGCACTTAAGGCAGAATTGCAAAATGTTTACAAATACTGATTTCTGTACCAGAAAAGCTTAGGAAAGAATAGATGAATTCTTTTTGCAAAATTATCTCATTTTCACCACCTCCTTTAGAACCCAAGTAATCTTTGATTTCTTTAAGACAAAGTGCCTCTTAATATCCCAACTATTCAAGGTTGTGATGGGCCAACTTGGATTTTGATAGAAAGTGACTTATTAAGCCTCTCTGAATAAATTCCTGTTCTATCATTTCAAAACATCATCATAATAATAGTAATGATAATAATAGCTATCATTTATCAAGTTCTTTTTCTATGCATTATGTAAACTATTTAAAATTATGAATTCCATGATTCTATGGAGGCAACTTAATGGTCGATTTCATTTTGAAAAACTATTTTAAGCAACTAGATAAGTTTTGTGTGTGTCCTCCATGAAGTTCCTTTTAGGTTAACACTCTGTGAAATAGCATTCTTCTAAATGTGATGAAATGGACATGACAGCCTGCTGTTTACATGCTTCTCTTAATTTTGAGGGTGAACACTTGGGTTTTGAAACAGGCTTTACCAGTATGACAGCTCAGCAAAAATGCAGCTGAAGCTCTAAGTTCTCTTTCTGCTACCCCGTTTAGTTGTTTTGTACACCCACTGCATTTATGGAAGAAGCTGAGTTTATCCAAGCTTCCTCAAAGCATGTTGGTGGTTAACTCTTTCTCTCAAACGTTTGCAGAGGGTTCTAAAGGTTTTAGGTTTTTCTTTAGTTATTTGGTTTATCTTGACCTCCAGATTTATATACCTGTATGTCTTACTGAGTTGTCATTAGAGATTTTTGAGTAGGAGGAAATTAGATTTGGTGGTATTTAATTTCAGACTAATAAAATTAATGGAGGTTTATTTAATTGTGAAAGTTCCTGACACACCCATTTCTGGATTGGGCGGGTATTTTTTGTATCATTTATTGCCTCTGGGAAATAAAGGGATATAATTTTAATGTCATTGCAGTTCTGCTTTTTGGTGTATAGCTTGTTATTGTTGAACTACCTCCAGAAATTAAGAGCTGTGTCCTTTTGGTTGCACTTGAAAATTTTCACATTTTAAATATTATTCCCAGAATTCATCTTGTCCTAAGTAAATGACTGCACCAGCAGATATTTCAGCAGGGAAGATCTTAGTGCCATGTTTTTATGTTTTTCTTCTTCTTTTTTAAAAATTACTAAAGTAGTAAATGTTCCTTGTTAAAAAACAAAACAACTAGAAACAACGCAAAAAATGAAAGCTTTTCTTCCCCGCATTATATATACCTGTACTAAATGCTTTGTAAGTTTTTCTTTTTCCCCGAAAATTATAGTTGATACTTGATTAACTTATTCAAGTATTAATTGTAGTTAATACTTGGGCTTGTTAAGTGCTTTACATATATTAGCACATTAAACCCTCACGATGCTATGAACATGCCCTATAAAGTAGGTTCTGTTTTGTGTCTATTTGCCAATGAAGAAACTGAGGCATAGAGAAGTAACTAGCCGGAGGCTGCACTGCTAGTTAAGAGGCCAAGCTGAGCTTTGAGCCCAGGAGTCTTGCTCCAGGGTTTGTGTTTTAACCTCTGTACTGTCTCTGGGATCTTACTGTGCATATCGTTTTGCAGTTTGCTTTTTTCACTTAATGATACTTGATGGACATCTTTCTGTGGACGTCTGTATCCTCCTTAATAGTTACGTAGTATTCCAGGATAGGGGTATACCAAAATTACTTAAGTTAAGTAAGTAAATTACTTAAATTAAGTAAGTAAATCTTTCTAATTTAATCTTTAGTATTGCCAATCCCATCAGTATTGACTTCAAGTAGTATTTTTAAAAGTCAAGATGTTTGAACTAAAATGGTGAGAATTCATCAGTATTTACTAAATAATGCCTATTGACTGTCCAGATATTTTGATATTCTCTCACTTGAGTTGTATAATAAAATCTGGCTTAACTCACAAGCCATTTTTTATACATGGATTCATTATTTTTGTGGTTTGTCTTCTTTAGCTCTGGAAAATTAGTAGTGTATTAGGGGTAAAATCAACATCTGTCTGGATTTTAGTTATTAACTTTTGGTAGGGTCTAGAATTTTGGTGTTATAACAAGAAGTCTGTTGTGTTCATTTGAATTCTGAGTACTATCTGGCTTTATATTAGGTGCTTCTTCAAAGTATTGTGCCCTCCCCCCCTTTAAGAGGGTATTAAATTCTTTATTCATTACACATGATAATAGGTGAAACGCAAGCTTCATTCCCATCATAATTTTATCTGGTACCATAATTCAGTTTAGATATGTTGCATAGGATGTGCCAGCAATCATTAATAACCAAATAAACTTCATGACTCTGCCTTGGTGACCCTTGGGTGAGCTCCAGGTCACACACAGTAACTGTGAATTCAACTACACTGAGGTTTCTGAAGACAATGGCCTCTGCACCCAAGCAGGTTGTAAATAAATTTCAAATGGAACCTGGCAGCACCATGAAGAAATTCTAACTTCACACTGTTGAGGTAATTTACCAAGATGGCTTCAGAGTAGACTAACTTTACGCAGCATGTTTTAAAAAATGACACATTTATTCAGCGTCATGATCAGACTAAATCAACAACATGGATGCAAAAAAAAAAAAAAATCTGCATTAAAACGCTTTGTTGGAATGCTTTACACTTTCCACAGAACAGAAACTAAAATAACCTGTTGTACAATTAGTCACAAATACAGTCCTCGAGTTTTTCGCCCGTACACATGAGTACTGTCTAAAACGTGTCTTCTTTGTAGCAGCTAGGCCTTGCCACCACTGTGCTTGGCTGAGTTCACAAATCTTTTGTAACCTGGAGCTTCCCTGTCACTTCCCTGGCTCTCCTCTCCTGCTAAGCTTTGTTTCCTGGCAGTAATTAAAAGCTTCTGCCACTGCCATAGCTACTGCTGCTGCTGGAACTGCCACAGCCACCTTGGTTTTGTCATTTGGCAAAGCATTGGCCTCTATAGGAGCCGAAGCTTCTGCCTCCAAAGTTTCCTCCTTTCATGGGTCCAAAATTTGGAGATTGATTGTTGTACTTGCTGAAATCATTGTAGCTCCCACCACCTCCAAAATTACTTCCATTATTACCAAGCCCATTAAAACCACCTCAATCACTGACATTCCTTCCATGACCAAAGTTGTCGTTCCCACCAAAACCACCTCCTCGATCACCATTGATTGAAGTTTCCAGAACCACTTTGCCCCCCTTTTTCTGGAGGAAGCACTAGCAGTCTCTTGCTTAGATAGAGCTTTCCCTACTGCATAGTCATGGCATTCAGTGTGGTATTTGTGAATGGCAGTCTTGTCTCCAGAGTCATGGCCATCAAAGGTGACAAAAGCAGAGTCTCTTCGTGCCACTGCCTCAGTCAGTCATGATTTCAATCACTTCAGTTTTCCCACACTGTTCAAAATCATCTCTTAGGCGATGTTCTTCAGTGTCTTCTTTAATACCACTGAAAAAAGTCTTTTCCACGGTTAAGTGGGCAGCGGGTCTTTGAGGATCTTCTGAGACAGCCCTCTGGTTCCACAACTCTCCATCCACGTTGTTGGCCTTGCCTTTATGGCTGCATCCACTCCCTCCACGGTGGCTTAGGTGACAAACCCAAAGGCTCTGGAGCGCTTGGTGTTTGGGTCTCTTATCACCACCTAGTCTGTGAGGTTCCCCATTGCTCAGAAGAGTCGTCAGTAGTTTCAAAGCTCACACCTCCGGTGAAGCGTGTCCGCAGCTGTTGTGCTCTTTGGGAGACTCAGATGTGACCACGTGGGAGGGGAGACGTTAACGATGCTTACTCAGCCGCGTCCACCCACAGAAGCCTTTTATTATTTTTCTTTTTTAAATTTACTTCTCAATTACCGTTGACATATAATATTATATTAGTTTCAGGTGTACAAAACAACACAGTGATTAGACATTTATTTATATACTTCACAAAGTGGTCACCTCAATAAGTCTATTACCCATTTGACACTGTACATAGTTACTACAATATTATCGACTGCATTCCCTTGCTGTACTTTACGTCCCCTTGACTTTTTTTTTTCCAATTATAGTTGACATTCAGTATTAGTTTGTATTAGTTTCAGGTGTACAGTGTAGTGGTTACACATTTATATAATTTATGAAGTGATCCCCCCTATATGTCCAGCACCCACCTGGCACTATACAGAGTTTTTACAATATTAATGACTATATTCCCCATACTGTATTTCACATTCCCATGACTATATTGTAACTACCAATTTGTACTTCTTAATCCCTTCACCTTTTTCACCTAGCCCCCCAAACCCCCTTCCATTTGGTAACCATCAGTTTGTTCTTTGTATTTGTATCTATGAGTCTGTTTCTGTTTTGTTTGTTCCTTATTCTGTTCTTTAGATTCCACATATAAGTGAAATCACATGGTATAGCAGTGTGTCTTTCAATTCCCTGTACTTGTGCCAGGAATATTTGGTACTAAGTCATTCTTCTACAGAGTTTTACTCTTGTTTCAAATGTACCAACTAAAGATATTAAAGTATCACTTGTTTCCATTTTTATCCTCATTGATATGCATTTCTTAATTGTGAGGAAATATCTTTGTGGCCCATTAATAATTATTTCAAATATATTCATTGGAAGGTTAGTAGATGTTTTCAACTTAAATTTAGTTATTGTTCTTTAATCATTTTGGAATTGAGTTAGCAGGAGCTTGGCTGATTCCTAACTGGAGCATTGCTCTTAATCATTCAGTCATTTATATATTATTTATAAATTCAAACATTTATTCAGCACCTGTTAAATATCAGTCCCTCTGCTAGGGAATGGGGCTACCAAGAGGACTATGTCTCTGTCTCAGAGAACTTGAAGTATTGTTGAGAAAACAACATTTTATTGCAAACAGTGCAAAATGCTATGTTAGAGATGAGCCCAGATGAGAAAGAATCTGAGTCAGGAGACCAGCCAGTAAAGGCTCCTGGGTTTAAGTTGAGCCTGGGTGCCTAAATGGGATTTAACTGGCCAATGAAAGGAGTGGCAAAAGATTAAATAGAAGGTATATAGAAATCTGGTCTGTGAAAACCACTTGCAGTTGTCATTAGAATGTCATGTCTCCCTAAGAATGTGGGCCCCTCAAGAGCAGACCCTACCTGTCTTGTTCATCAGTGTCTAGCACACATTGCAGGTGTTTAATAAACATTTGTTGAAGGAAATGTGGTAAATAAAACTGACTGCACTTGTCTGTCCATTTTTTGTGGAAAGAGATGAGCTCGTTATTTTTAATACCTGACAATTTTTAGATCATGTCACTTAACAAAACATTATAAAATGAGCAAGAAATTGTTCCTGTGCTAAAGGAGACAAGTCTTGTTAAGGGGGAAACACATGCAGACAAATCCTTGTAATTCAACATGATTATTTATATTCATAAAAAAATATTTGCAAGGAACAGCCATCTCTTGTGTGGATTGGTTAGATCCCCGAAAGTGGTGGGTAATATAAATCCTCAAATTAAAATTACTTGATTGATAAAACACAGGAGCTAACATTGTAGTAGGTCATCTGAAAATGGCAGTCATGTCCTTTTTTGCCCTATCACATTAATATGAATATTATATAAGTACTATGAGGGAATATGAATATTATATAAGTACTATATAATGAGCGAAAAAAATGACTGACAGTTCTGTCAAGGAGTAGTCAGCAATATATAAAAATGTTTCCTATGCTTAATCCTTGAGTTGCATCATGATTTTTCCCAAATCTTCATGCTACTTGTACTGTTATTTAATGTCTTTTTTTATGGACACACTTTAAAATATTTTTAAAGAAGCTTTATGTTGCTACCATAATGAAAGGCTAACATCTCTTACCCTAAATAGAAAGCAACTAAAATATAATAAAAACAAAACAATGTTATAAAACCTAGCTAGCTACTGTTGGCAGAAGGTGCTGAGTTTGATGCCTGCTATCCTTTAATTAAAGGAGAGATTAGCAGGTATTAGGGAAGTGTTGAAGACAAATTGGCACCTTGCTTAGATATTCTCCATGATGTAAACAGGACTGAAAGGGTTTGAAAATGGAGTAACTTTCCCTCCTGTGGTTCAGCGTTGTTTAGCGTCATAGGGGAGGAAAGGATGCAGTCTGGATGGGAGCAGTTCCCCAGAGCTTCACAGAAGGAAGAGATTTGGAGGCTGGACCTTAAAAGATAAATCTGAGTTCACTTGAAAATAGAGAGGATATGGTCCTCTTAGGCATGAGCAATAGCATCTGCAAATGTGGAAGACTTTAGGATATACCGTGTTTCCCCAAAAATATTACCAGGTCTTACATTAATTTTTGCTCCAAAAGACACATTAGGGCTTATGTTTAGGGGATGTCATCCTGAAAAATCATGCTAGGGTTTATTTTCCTGTTAGGTCTTATTTTTGGGGAAACACGGTAGTATGACAACATCTGATTTGGGGGAAGTGAGGAAATGTTGGGAGATAGATAGGAAATGTAAAAAGCAGGGTTTATGAGATTAACCCCTAATAACTTTTTCTAAACTTTCACATATCCTTATAAAGTCGTTTCTTTCATAGGATTTGAGGGAATTTAGGTTATTTATTTAGTCCTGAAGTCCAACTAAACCCGACTTTGTCAGACAGTTGAAACTTTCAAAGAAAGGGGAGTTGTCCAGATACTGACTTTCATATTAATAATAGTTGAATGAGTGGGAAGATTGGAAGTGACCCTGGCCATAAATTAAAGCTGGGTGAGCCAGATACACCTGGATTTTAGTCTCAGCTTTGCCAGTTTTTAACTTGACTTTGGGCAAATTATTTAATTTCCTCAGTTTTCTCATCAGTGAAATGTGCATAAGAGCTTCTACCTTTCAGGAGTTATACAAATTAAATGAGAATATCAATGTAAAGCACCTGTGCCTAGTACATAACACACCTGTAATGTGTGGGAGTTATTATTTTTATTCCTATGCACCCATATATTTTACTTTCACCAATCAATTGAAATTCTTCTCCTCAATTTCAACCATTACAATTTAGAAGGGCTTTTTAAAAAAGTTTGTTATTAAGTGGAAATTAATATAAAAACTAGTTTTTCTTAAACAATTCAGGATAGGAAACAGTTTTGCCTTCCTTCAGTTGACCAGGAATTAGTACAAAATGTAATGTAGCCATGGAAATTTTGTGTTATAAAGTTTCTGTATTTCATTCTGATCATAGTAAACTGGAAGAAAAAATATATTTTAGTGTGATAGTTTAACCATTACTGATGTTAACCAGATGTTACATCATATGATAGATGGTATTCCTTTTTCTAGATGACAGTTTTTGGATGTTGTGATAAATTAGTGTTCAAATGTTTTTGTAAGTTTGTATACTTTTTCTTACTGAACAATGTTTGCTAAATTGGATATTTGGACTTAGAAGTTTATTATTTGTGCAATTAAAAAAATTTTTTTTTTAAATATTTTATTGGAAAGGGAGCAGGACTTTATTGGGGAACAGTGTGTACTTCCAGGCCTTTTTTCCAAGTCAAGTTGTTGTCCTTTCAGTCTTAGTTGTGGAGGGCACAGCTCAGCTCCAGGTCCAGTTGCCGTTGCTAGTTGCAGGGGGCACACCCCACCATCCCTTGCGGGAGTCAAACCGGCAACCTTTGTGGTTGAGAGGCTGTGCTCCAACCAACTGAGCCATCCGGGAGCTCAGCAGCAGCTCAGCTCAAGGTGCCGTGTTCAATCTTAATTGCAGGGGGCGCTGCCCACCATCCCTTGCGGGACTTGAGGAATTGAACTGGCAACCTTGTGGTTGAGAGCCTACTGGCCCATGTGGGAATTGAACCGGCAGCCTTTGGAGTTAGGAGCATGGAGCTCTAACCGCCTGAGCCACAGGGCTGGTCCCTACAATTTTTTAAATAGACTTTATATTTTAGAACAGTTTAAGATTTATGGAAAAATTGAGACGATAGTATAGGGAGTTCCCATATAGCCAGCACCAAGTTGCTTCTATTATTAACATCTTCCATTACTGTGGTATATTAAAATCAGTGAAGCAGTATTGATATACTGTGATAAACTAAAGTTCATACTTTATTAAGATTTCCATAGTGTTTACCTGGTGTCCTTTTTCTGTTCCAGGATCCCAGTCGTGATAATTTAGTAATGTGGTAATTACATGTCCTTATTTGTGTTATTTTTAACTGGATCCTCTTAAGTGAGACTCATTTTTTATTTGCAACAGATGCTTTATTCTCAGATTTCAAAGCCGTACCTCTATATGGATATTATGTTGCTAAAAATGCTCTTAAATTGAAGATAGTTGGCCTTCATTTCACTTTTAATAAGCCTTTTACCAGTGTAGGTTCCATAATGTTAGCAAGTAGTCTTCTTTAGTTATGACTTTGATATGTCCCACTTATTTTCATGGCAAGGTTCATTCTGTCAGTTCAATCATGCGATGGACCTGGAGTCTGTCTCATTGTGTCCTCGTGAAATGATAAAAATTACCCTACCTTTTAACTGACAAGAATAATGAGGTCCTACATTGTGCGAGTGAAATAGATAAGGACATTATCCCAATTTTGAAGATGAGGAAACAGAAACTTAGGTGACTGGCCACAGATCACATTGACAGTGGGTGTCAGAGCCGTTTTAAATGCCTCAGATTTTCAGACTGCAGCTTTGGTATCCTTTCCGCTGACTTATTTGAAGTAGTCTCTATATAAAATAAGAAAGTAGCCGGTGGTCTTTTCTTACTGACTCTCTTACAGAGTTATTCCTGAATTTATTAGATTAATAAAGAGATGATCCGTTTGCTTACTTGAAGTCTAGCTGTTTCTTAGAGTTTAGAACTGTTAGATACATATTAACTTGGGATGCCCTTGATTAGAAATTTTCAACACAGAAAACATGAAACATGATTCTCATCCCATAAAACATTTGAAATAAGTTGTTCTACTTTAGAGTCCTTCTCTTGAGTCACAGGAGTTTGTTCAGGGATAGTTGCTAACATTCATAGTGCATGTTTCCTCCTTGGAACTTTTCATGTATTTTCTAAGTTACACATTTCACCTTATCAGGCTATGCTTCCTCTCTGTGCTCTGTGTTACAGTAGGTATGTTTGCTTATCAGGAGTTGGCAAACCTTTTCTGTAAAGGGCCAGATAGTAAGTATTTTAGCTTTGGGGGCCATATGGACCCTGGCAACTGTTCAGCTTTGCCATTGGAACATGAAAGCAGTCATAGATCATATACAAACAAATGGGCATGACTGTTCCAATAAAACTTTATGTATACAAATAGGCAGCCAGATAAATCTGGCCCCCAGGCCATAGTTTGCCAGCCCCTACTGTGTAGCATTGTGCAAAGATACAGAACCAGTGTGTTTTACTCCTTCAACTAAAATCTCCCCACCGTGCCCTCAGTGATAAGTCTTGATAACATGAGTTGAAAAGCTTAAAATCTGATTTAACATACATAAGTATAATTGATTTGTAGAATTGTAATAAGTGGAACCGAATTTAAGATTACAGATTTTCAAAGTCTAATTTTTAGCCATTCCAAAATGAAATGATCTAACTTAGAAAATGATCACAGGTTTCAGGAAAAACAGTTCTTGTTGTGACTGACATGAACAGAAATACAGGGCAGGCTATGTGAACACCTGGTGGTCCAGGGCAGATGTCGATGGAGCTGGCTGTCAGGGTGGAGAGCAGGAAAAGGAGGGGAAGACCCTCTTGCCAAATACAGGAGTTTTCTGGGAAACGGTTTCCATTTGACTCCTGCAGTTGTTTTGAAATAATGATCTATTAGGTATTATTATTTGTGTGTGTGGTTTATTTTTTTCAAAATGTATGAGCCAGTAGACTTGGTGCTACCTGAATTGAGCTCAGTTAACATGTTTGAGCTTCTTCTACCTGCCATCAGCTATGCCAGGACAGAGTTGAGTGATTTCTTTCCTTTAGTGTTTACCATCTAATGGGAGAGACATGTAATATCATTACTAAACTGGGGGCAAAAATATAGGTCAGAGTAAATTCACGTTTTAAATCTCTTGCATTTTACCCAGTAGTTTACTGACACTTTCCTGTGTGTGATAATGAGAGGATTATACACTTATTCAATGATTTTATTTTTAAAGTATTGTTTTGTAGGGTTATTTGACAGCATTCTGACTGGCTTATTAAAGGAAGGAAAGCAATAAAGCTTATAATTCTTGAATTTGATTAAATAAAAAAGTTCTTAGCAAGTTTGTCTAGTGTTCTAGGTTTCTTTGCAAAATAAACCTAGGTTTGCAAAAATGTCTGAAGACATTTGGGACTGTTGAAGGGTTTAGAAGTGAGTTCTGTTTTAGATTAGGTGGAGCATTACTTTCAAGAGTTAATTTTTTTTAAGTGAAGCTACATTTGAAGGTTTTAATTTCTAAATTGCATAAATTGGTTCATATTTTGCTGTGACACTGGAAACTAATGTGTCCTCTCTATCTTGAACTGTATTTTGGTGGTAATTAGACTGTGAGCTCCTTGAGATTAGGGGACCTGGCTAGGCATCAGAAAAACTCAATAATATATCTGTTGAATTAAATTGTATTACAACAACAAGAAGGGCACAATTTGAGAATTTCTAAAATACTTTTTCCTATCTTTTTATTAGGAAAATTTTCTGACACAGAAACTGTTGAAGGGTAGTATGGTGATCACCATATATCTACCACCAGTAGAACAGTTTACATTTTGCTCCACTTTTAAATCTCTTGGATTTTTTTTTTCTGAGCCACGTGCAAGTAAGTTGCAAACACCCTCATACTTTACTTCCACATACTTGAGTGTGCACCTCTTAAATATAAGGTATTCTTCTGTTTAACCACAAGGTTTCTGAGTCTTTCTTGTGGAGACCAGGGTAATAATAAGAATAGTGTATTGGCTCTATCACCTTTCACCTGCGTGGCCTGGTGCAAGTTATTTGATACCCTGACCTCAGTTTCCTTAGCTGCAAAGTACCTATGTCAGAGGAACCTTAGGACGATTAAGTTTGTAAAGGTCTTAGAACCATACCAGACACAATTTTCAGTTTATAAAGTGGTGAAGAACTACACCCATCCTTTTCCCTATTTGACAACTTCTACCTCACCTTCCCTATTTGTAGGTGTCTAAAAAAATCTCATATTTTCTACCTCCTAAGAGCTCTGAAATTTGTCCTGTTCTTCCCATTGCTGCTGCAACATTTATTGCCTGTCAGCAATTTCTTAATCTCTCATCTAGTTCCATCTCCTCCTCATCCTTTTGCTTACTACCAGAATTTATATTCTCAAATACAAATTTAATTATGTTAATTTCCTATTTAAAACTCTTTCCCATCACCTACACTGCAAAGCCCACGTTTCTTCACTCGGGCTTCTGTGTACGTTCTGTCTCTGTAGCCTTATCTGTCATTATACACTCCTTCCCCACCCACCTCACTCTTAACACACACTGACTCACATGCCCCCAGTCTGGAGCAAGCCACGGGGAGTGCTCTGAGTACACTCAGTGTCACACACCTCTGTGCCTTAGCTGGTTGGCTTCCTCTGTTTGGACTTCTGCCCCTACCTACCATCCTCTTTATCCTGGCAGATACTTGTCTTTTAAGACTGGCTGCAGGTATATAACTCCTCAGTCATTCCTTCTCTTTTGTCCCTACTCTGGATGGTACAATCTTATGGGTAGCGTAATATTCATAACATTTTCAAGCAGCCATTTGCTTGCATGTCGGCCCCATTCTACTAGATTAAAAAGTCCTTGCGGTCACACACTAGGTTTTATTCTTTTTTGTATCCCTAGTACCTAATACATTGCTTGTACCAGGCACAAAATAAATGTAGGTATTGTGTCATTCTGTGGATGAAAAAAACCCTGAGGTTCAGGGAATATATATTATGTACCGAAAGTAACAGAACTAATGGATGAAGCATACAGATCTTTAAGAGCCCCTTTCAGTACTGTTTTCATTAACTGTAATACTTCTCATAATTACATCCATTCGTTCAATGATTCTGTTCATAGTCTGTGACTTAGAGCCCCCTAGAGGATGTGAGAATTCCCTCATGGAAGTCTAGAATCATATATGCGTCTTCTGTCGACTCAGTTATTTAATAAGATTATATATGTATGTGTATGCATGTCACCATTTGTTTTGAATGTGCACAGATGTTTCTGTGACTAATAGTGAATCATCTTGGGGAAGTAGACATATTTATAGCTTTTGAGAGGAAAGCGGTATGAGGGCCCTAACCACACAGGAGATGTGGAATAACAGCTTTGCATAGTTTGCTAGGGAATTGATAAGGTACAAGGAAGTATTTTTTGAAAGCAGTTAAATTCAGATTAAATAGTAATATCTGAAATTTTCCTAGTCATCAGTAGTTCACTAAAATAAAAGAGCTTAAAATTTTCTGAAATCAAACTTAATTAAAAATAGTTAAATTTATTTCTTTAAATAAGGTAGCTTTAAATATACTTTCAGCTGCTACCCTAGTGTTTAATTCTTTTTTTTGTCTTAGCACCAAAAATATTTATTTTATACATTGGAACGTGTTTTCATTGGATCCCTAGGTTGTCTTCTCTTTTAGAATCTGAATTCACTACAAATTGTATTTTATCAACTCCAAATAGATCTATTAAGGTCACTTGAATCTGATTGGCTAGGACAACTTTTTTTCCAGCTTTATTGAAATATAACATATACTTAAGGTGTATAAAGTAATGATTTGATACACATACATATTGCAAAATGTTTACCACAGTAAGGTTAGTGAAACACATCTTTCACTTCCCATAATTATTATTTTCTTGTGTTGTTATGGTAAGAACATTAAAGCTTTATTCTTTTTTTTTTTTTAATCGGGGAATATTGGGGAACAGTATGTTTCTCCAGGGCCCATCAGCTCCAGGTCCTTCAATCTAGTTGTGGAGGGTGCAGCTCAGCTCCAGGTGAACCCGCAGCCCTGTTGTTGAGATCTCACGCTCTAACCAACTGAGCCATCCGGCCACCCTAAAGCACTATTCTTACATTTTCAAGTATACAATCATAATGTTTAATTCTTAATGAGAAGTATTTTTCTAACTTAATGACTGCCTGCTATCTGGACACAACGTTGTATTCTGTTATCTGGGCCAAAGACACTTCTATTGTTGATGATACAAAACATTTGTGGTTTGGCAGGCATTCTAGATTCAAGGGTATAGCTTAAATAATACTGCTTTAAAATATGTGTGCTATTTTAATCAGTTTGTTTAGCTACTAGATAAACAAGAATTGTGTGATTTCATTCATTCCTTTGGCAAATATTTATTCAAGTCCTACTGTGAACCAGGCCCTTCGCTCAGCTCTGAAATTTCAGCCGTGAGTGAACAGAACAGACAAGCCTTAGCCCTAGTGGCCCTTACCTTTTAGTAGGGGAGCCACACTCTAAGCACGGTGAACATGCAAGTAGATATCTGTAATATAAGCTAGATGGGGACAAGTGCTTTAAAAAAAAGGCCGGAAGAGGAATAGGAAGTGATATTTTCTATTTTAGAAAGAGGTATCTGAAAAGGCCTCCCTAAATAGACATTTGAGCAGAGAATTGTGAATGAAGTAAAGGCACTAGCCTTGTCAAGATATCTGGAGGAATAGCCCTCCAGACAGAGGGATCAGCAAATGCAGAGGCTTTGGACGATGTCTAGTAGGGGAAGCGCTTGATCTGAGTGAAGTTTGAAGGCTACTGTATGCTCTGTAGAGAGCAGACTCGAGTAGTGTGTGAAAGGAAGCAGGGAGGTCAGTTAGGAAGTGGTGGTTAAGACCTTCCGGTGACAGATGATGGAGGTGGTGAGTACTCAGATTTGAGATGTATTTTGAAGCTAAGAGTCAACAGAATATGTTGATTGATTGTAATGTGAAAGAGAGCAGTCAAGGAAACTCCAGTGTTAATAAGTAGACACTGGACTTGAAGGATATACACAAGGTTTTTGCAATGTTTATCTCTGAGCAGTGGCCTTATTAGGAGCTTTTTTTTTTTTTTAGCTTATCTGTATTTACCAATTTTTCTATACTGAATCTGTAATGCTTCTATAATTAAAAAAATATAGATTATTTTAAAATTAGAGTTACCCATGCTACTAAATGGAGCTAATTCTTAATGTGTTCTATCCCTTTTGATTTTGGAAAACAATTTCAGTAACATAGAATTTTTAAATTTGTCTTTTTACTCCTAGTGATCAGCCTTTGTACCTTTTCCACATTTGAAGATGGTGAAGCTAGATATTCATACTCTGGCCCATCACCTCAAACAGGAACGCTTATATGTGAACTCTGAGAAACAGCTCATTCAGAGGCTCAATGCAGATGTACTTAAGACAGCTGAAAAGTTGTATCGTACGGCATGGATTGCTAAGCAACAGAGAATTAATTTGGATCGGCTTATCATAACCAGGTAGAGAAAAGATTTTGAAGTCTTAAATTTTATAAACCACTATGAGTCTGTGCTAACTGTAAGTACATGAATCTATTTCCAACAAAGTGCCTCGTTTAAGATAGTTTAAATCAACATTAAGGTGAGTTATTTTGTTTATTAAATCAGTTAAGCACTGTCACAGAGAATTATAACTTAAGCATTAATATTTTATACCAATTAATTTGCACCAATTTTGTATCCTTTGTACATATACAACATTTTATTGTTGTAGAGAGTAAATTATCTTGTGTTCTACATTTCTCCTAATATAATTTAATATATACATTTCCATGTTTTGCTATTGTATATCTACTTTTCCATTTTAGAAACCTCATTTTTCACTGTGTGAATACCTCATTATTCTCTTATTCCAAGAAGCAGTTTTTAACTGTAATAAGAGTTGTAGTAGTGCTGAGGTATAACGTTGTGAAAAGGAGTCAGAGACAGAAGAGTACCTACTGTATGATTCCATTTATATGAAGTTCAAAGAGAGGCAGGACCGATCTGATGATAGAAATCAGAATAATGGTTCCTTTTCGGTACTTTCCTTTTTCTTTTCTTTTTAAATTTATTATTTTTTTAAATTGAGGAATATTGGGGAACAGTGTGTTTTTCCAGGACCCATCAGCTCTATGTCAAGTCGTCGTTTTCAATCTAGTTGTGGAGGGCGCAGCTCACTGGCCCAAGTGGGAATTGAACCAGTGACCTGGGTGTTATGAGCACTGCACTCTAACCACTGAGCCAACCGGCCGCCCACTTTTTGGTATTTTTCATTGAACCTGATTTAATATGAGGAATTTGTCCTTTTTGGTTTTTTTCTTTACACATTCAGATGCTGTTAGTCTAAAAGATTTTAGCAAATCCGAGTGATCTCATTCTATAATCAGCTCACATTCCATGTTACAGTATAGGATGTGTGTTATATTATTGTTGTTGTTAATTTTATTATTTGGCTTGTTTGCTCCTTTTTTAGTGCTGAAGCTTCCCCTGCTGAATGTTGCCAACATGCCAAGATTTTGGAAGATACACAGTTTGTTGATGGATACAAGCAATTGGGATTTCAGGAGACTGCTTATGGAGAATTCTTGAGTCGATTAAGGGAAAATCCTCGTCTTATTGCCTCCTCTCTGGTTGCTGGAGAGAAACTTAATCAGGAGAGCACACAAAGTGTTATTTACACAGTTTTTACCTCCCTCTATGGCAACTGCATTATGCAAGAAGATGAAAGCTACCTCCTTCAGGTTTTGCGATACTTGATTGAATTTGAACTTAAAGAAAGTGACAACCCCAGGCGACTTTTGAGGAGAGGAACCTGTGCCTTCAGCATCTTATTTAAACTTTTTTCTGAAGGACTGTTTTCTGCCAAACTTTTTCTCACAGCAACTTTACATGAGCCAATCATGCAACTGCTCGTGGAAGATGAAGACCATCTGGAAACAGATCCAAATAAGCTAATTGAGAGATTCTCCCCATCTCAACAGGAAAAACTCTTTGGAGAGAAAGGCTCAGATAGATTCAGGCAAAAGGTTCAAGAGATGGTTGATTCCAATGAGGCCAAACTAGTGACTTTGGTGAACAAGTTTATTGGTTATCTCAAACAGAACACATACTGCTTTCCACATAGTTTGAGGTGGATCGTGTCCCAGATGTACAAAACCCTTTCCTGTGTAGACAGACTGGAAGTTGGGGAGGTCAGGGCAATGTGTACCGATCTGCTGTTGGCCTGCTTCATCTGCCCTGCAGTTGTCAATCCAGAACAGTATGGAATAATTTCTGATGCTCCGATTAATGAGGTGGCAAGATTCAATCTGATGCAGGTATGCTTTTGCTGTTTATTAATGTGGCATTCAGTCTAAAATCAGTTGATGAGACAGGGGGTGTGGGGACAGAAAATGCGATGACAGTGTTCATAGATTCTTACCATTCCTTTTCCTTAGACTGTCTTAAATATTTGCTGCTTAAGACACAAAAACGGTCATATTGGGATTTAAAAAATACTGTTGTCATAAAACATTTTACATTAGTTTTTAAATGGAGTCCTCACAAACATGAATGTATAGTTGATTAGATTTTCTAGAACAAGCCCACCATCACCTTCCCAGGATTTCAAAATCCAGAATGATTGAAAACAGAGAGTCTTTTGTTCTTCATTTGGTGGCAAAACCTAACCTGAACTAACATGAGCCTCTTTATAATTTTTCGTTATTCCATTTAGTGTTGATGAGAACTTACGTTTTACTGCAGAAATGTAAATGTGTTTGGTTACAGGATGCTACCCTACATCCTGGACATCTTACACATATGCACTAACCAACTTTTTTAAAATCTCCAAATTTTGAAATATGAAATTCTTCTAGACCTGAGAGTTTCAGAAGGATGATTTTACACCTTTTTTTCCTACTTATCTGAAATACTGAAATCATGTTATTATTTCTTAAGAGACTCTTTTAATTATATCTTATCTCTCAGGAATACTATGAAGAAGAGACTGAGTTTATTTGGAATAGAATATATCTTTGGATGATTTTTTAAAAAATGATACCTTTTTTCATGATCAGTTCTCTCACTTTAGGACGTTTAGCAATTAACTATATAGAAATTCCTGAAATAAAATTTAAAAATTTTTTTATCTGTGAAATATTCAATTTATTCTTATGATAAAATAGTTGTAGTTTTTATTTTTGTCATTCTAGCAGAGATTGAATCACATATTTTCAAAATGAGTAAAAAGTTGGATTGTCCCAGATACTAAGATGATGCTGTGTGTTAACTTTCAACAAAGTGTCTTTAGAGGAAAGGATTAACAGTTCACTTTTGGCAGTAAGGAACTTGCTCTGTGAATTAATATTTACTTTCCAAACAGCATATGTTTTGTAGGAATTGTTTGCTTTTAAACTTAGGAGGGAAAAAAATTTGCCTTGAATACTTTGTGAACTATGATGAGGTGTGATCACAAAACACGGTGAATGTTTAAATAAAAATGTATTACAGTAAAAGACACATTGCCATTAATACCCCTCAAAATACTCTCCCTCGCTTTAAACACACTTATCCCATCATTCTTGCCAATTTTCTGAAGCAGTTCTGGAAATCCTATTTCGTGAGTGTCTTTAGTTGTGTTTTCGTGGCTGCCTCCATGCCTTGAATCGATTCAAAACATTTATCTTTCATGGTCATTTTGACTTTGGGGAAGAGCCAGAAGTCACACGGTGCCAGATCCAGTGAATATGGTGGATGAGGACACACCGTAATGTTTTTATTTGACAGAAATTGCCGTATACCAGAAGCATGTGTGACTTGGAGCGTTTCCATTGTGATCACAAAATATGGTGAATGCTGCTGCCGAGTGCCATCCAATGGAAAGCAGGGATCTTCAATATGGGAAGTGACACATCGAATCTTAGTAACAGTGTGTGACAAGTTTCAACTTGTTCAGTGCAGTCAGTCAGGTGTGAGCTACAGTTGAGAGAAAGAAGATGTGTTTTAAAGTGTGCCATATCACCCTCCATCATGACAACCCTCTGTGTCACACACCGCTTCTGGTATATGGCAGTTTCTGTCATAAAAACATTACGGTGTGTCCTCCACCTTAATCACCGAATCTGGTACCATGTAACTTCTGGCTCTTCTCCAAAGTCAAAATGATTCAGGACATCGAGGCAGCCATGACAGTGCAACTAAAGACACTCATGAAACAGGACTTCCAGAACTGCTTCAGAAAGTGGCAAGAATAATGAGATAGGTGTGTTCGAAGGGGGGGGGGTAGTATTTTGAGGGGTATTAATGGCAATGCATCTTTTATTGTACTAAATTTTTTTTGCTTAAAACATTTACCGTATTGTTTGATCACACTTCGTATTTAGGGAAAAGTACTTTTAACATTCTCTTGAAATAATTTAAGTGTGTCAGCTTTTACAAATTTTAAAATTTCTAACCACGTGAAAAGTACAATATCAGAAACAAAGGTGTTGTATTTTTACTTCCTAATGTCGATATAATATGCGAAACAAAAAAATGAAAGCAAAAATTTCTATTTTTCCTCTATTACTCTAAATATAGTAAAACCTGATGTAGACAAGATACACATTTGGAACCCTGCTTTCTATTGTCTGGTCAGGTGGTATGAATATTATGAAACAGATGTCTAGAATACAATGGAAATGTTTTCATAGAGAGGACTTTGTAAGTGTCTACAGCCTGTGTCTCCCTACCATTGCTTTGGGTTGCAGGTTGGCCGCCTTTTGCAGCAATTAGCAATGACTGGCTCTGAAGAGGGAGATCCCCGGACGAAGAGCAGCCTTGGGAAATTTGACAAAGTAAGAATGAATACTACGTCATGTGAAATACTGCTTATAGAAAATTCTGCCAAAGTATTAGTGAACCTACGTATTCTCTTTATTAAATCTTGTCCTGAGGTGATGTGTAAATTAAATATTATTTTCAGTTACCCTCGCTATAGCTATAAAGCATACAGGGTTGGATCTGCAGCATTTAAAGGAAGCTATCACTAAAGATTACTACTTCTCTCCCAAAGAAGTGTTGAGGAGATGCCATCATAATGAGAACCAAATAGCTATTAAGATTATTTGTTAAAGTTTAATTTTTAAAAATTGTCACCAAATCAAATCAGCAATAATTGTGTAACTTTGAGGCTATTTCATAAGTAATATTTATGGCATTGTTCAGTTAGTTTAATTAAATAAAATTTTAATTAGTCATATTTGAATAGGCTGCATTCAACCTAGTTTAAAATTCAAAGGCTATACAGTGAGATTTCCCTTCCACACTGATCTCTAGCCTTTATTTCCTCCCCAAAAGGTTCTTGTTGTTGTAAGTCTTCTGTATATGCTTCAAGAGCTCTGTGTGTATATAGCAAATTCCTACATGTATTTTCCCCATCACCCCATCCTTCCTTTTTCACAAATGGTAGGATAGACTGCACTGTTCTGTCCTGCATCATGTTTGTTTCACACACCAGAATATCTTGGAGATTATTCTGTATCAATTCATCAAGAGTTTAATTTTGTTTATTGTTGGGTTTCATAAAATTTTCAAGAAGAAAATCTTTTCTGCATACTTGTCCACCTTAATCTGAAATTTTGTTCCCTTAAAGGGGAAGTATTTCACTGTGGTCTTTTCTTGTTTTAACAGAGCTGTGTTGCTGCTTTTCTTGATGTTGTGATTGGGGGCCGTGCAGTGGAGACCCCTCCGATGTCCTCCGTTAATCTTCTGGAAGGGTTGAGCAGAACTGTGGTTTATATAACCTACAGTCAGCTTATTACTCTGGTAATGGCTTTATTCTTTAATAGGATTTTCTCAGAAGTCATTTATCTAAGCATGGGCAGAGTCATAGATGAGTACATTGTGTGAGAAATATATATTGCGTTTGAAAAATTGATTTCACCAGCTAATGTCCTTTTACTTTTGCCAGGTGAATTTTATGAAGAGTGTGATGTCTGGAGATCAACTGAGAGAAGACAGAATGGCTCTTGACAATTTATTGGCAAACCTACCCCAGGCAAAGCCAGGAAAAAGCAGCAGCTTGGAAATGACTCCCTATAATACTCCTCAGCTGTCTCCAGCCACCACTCCAGCAAATAAAAAGAATCGATTGCCTATAGGTAAAGAGACTTCTCATGTTGGGGCTTTCCCTTAAATTTAATATTTCTTTATTAGCCTTTGTTATTGCTCAGTGTTTTGGAATATAGTTTTAAATAATTTGGAAATGTCTTTCTTTTCATGTTTACTGATAATAATTCAATTTTTTACAATAGCACCAAATTAGTTAAGGCTTAGCAGGAGGCTTTAGCTTTATTTAGACATACTTTTCATAATTAATTGAAATCATGCCACCTACAGTACACTTTGTTTATATTTTAGTGTCTTTTCTTAGAAAAACTTGAAAGTGTTATTTGTTATAGATAGTCATTATTTGAATTGTGTAACTGTCCTTTCTACTAAGTTCTAAATAATATAATAAAATTTTTGAAGTTTCTAATGGTAAAGCTGAAAATATATAGTTAATATTTTTCCACTATTGTTATTAATAATCAGTCTTTTATCAGCTGAGCTAAGATATCTTTGTTATTTTGTAAAATAAAGCAACTTCCATTTTATTTTGTCATTTATTCATTTATTTAAGAAGTAGGCTTAATTAAGCTTTATTCACTTACTTAACGTCTATTATCTGTAAGTATACACCAAAAAATTAATTGAGCATATACTGTGTACCAGACACTGGGTGTTCACTTTATACACAAAATGAGTAGGTATTATATTACTGTCCTGCAGGTGGGCCACTGTGTTAGATCTTGGGGTATGATACAGAGACCATAGGATATGTCCATACTCTAAGTTAGTTGCCTATAGTCTGGTTGGGGAGAACAAGAAGAGACCAGTATTCCCAGTGTGTACTAAGTGTGATGGCGATAGACATAGAGGATTACCAGCACACCTAACTTAGCTGGGTGGTGATGGCATCAGGAGAAGATGATCCTGGAGCAGGTGACGCCTGTACTTTCTCTTGAAGTATGAATAGGAGTTAGTTACAAAAAGTAAACAAGACAGGAAAAGAGTGTTTAGGCCCAGGGAACAGAGTAGTTTAGTGACAATTTTTTAATGCTAATGAGGACCTCCGCGGTAATTAGTGAAAATGAATAGTTATATTTTATACATTTTGAAGAATAGGATTTCATTTTTAAACTTCCATGAGCTGATTTGTTAAGAACTGTCAGTTTCTTAAAATTAATCTACTGCATTTAACAATATGTAATAATATCATCAAGAGGAATGTGGTATCATATTCTTCAAGTCTCTGGCTTTCATCATCCCAAAATGTCAATTTTCAGAATTAAAAGTAGAAAAAACCCGAAATTTGACTCTTAATGATTTTTAATATTATAGGCTATTTGTACTTTTTTAAAACAAAGAAATGATTTGGTAAATTAGAGATTTTTTTTTCTCCATTATTCACTTCTATACGTTAGTTCTGTCATTTCTTGTCATCCAGAAGGTATCATTAAATATGGGGGTAATGGAAAGTAAATTTCAAATGTTTGCCCAGTATTTTGTATAGTCCTGTGATCTGGTCATTGAATTTATTTCATATTTTAAAAAAATGTGTCCATTATTCAGAGGGTTGATTTTCTTTCTGTTTAATGCTTTCCCAACCCAGGACAACAGTTAGCAGCCATCACTGCCTGGGATTCCTCAGCCACCAATCTTACCGCTCATATTACTCTAGTAACCCCATTTGGTGGGTAATAGGCTGTTCTTCCTCTTCTTACAACTTTTATTTAAGAAACAGTTTATAAAAGTGTGCTCCATGTGCATGTTGCTTTTCTTTGTGTAAATTGCTACATGAATTTTGATTACTTGTACTTTCATAGATTATAAAGTTTGTTACTTAAGATTCATGGAGTTGTTCATGAAGTTGAATTTAAGTTCACCATTCAGTAGAAGACAGTGAGGGTCAGCAAATAAAGGTGTGAGTGAATGTGACTTGAAAGTTGATGTGTGCTCTGAATTTTGAGAGTAGGAGATTAATGAACAGATCTACAGCATTGTGGAGAGAAGATGATTCTTTATATTTCTGTCTTTAAGTAGGTCAGCTTTCACTCAAAGTGAAGCTGAAAGACTTATTACTATAGAGTGTTTTTGCTTTATGTCCATACTTTTGTTTTGCACTGAAATAGAATTTCTAGTTAGTTTTCTGGTTGCATTGAATTTTATTGACCTCTGAAAGAAAATTGAAACTAATCACAGAGGACTAAAACTTACAGAGAAATTATCACCGACTATCTAAATCCTTCAGTTCTTGTAGGATGGATTATTTTAGAAAAAAATATATTAGGGAAAATAACACCTCAAAATAATTAGATCCTGTATTAATTTAGAATGTTTCCAGTAAGCAGAAAGGAAACTTGTATTCAAACATAAGGAAATCTCTCCTCCATCTTTCGAAAGAGGTTACTACATTTCAGGAAAAACATTGTGTTTTCAAAAACTGATTCTGGTTTTGTCATCAGTTGCCTAATTAACGTATATTACTTTATATGGCTGTCAGATTTCTATATGAAATTTTCTAATGCCTGTAAGTTCAGTTATTAGTATGGGAGACCTGTGGCAGTTAAATCATTTTATAGAAAAAAATAGTTGAAGGTATCTTGAAAAGATAAGAAATAAGGTAATACTTTTCCTGTCATCCCAAGTCTTAAATTGATTGGGATGTGTTTGCTGCTCTGCAGGTATGATCATCTGTGTGTCACTCCCTGTCAGGCGAACATGGATCATTTCTAATGTTCAGTTTTGAAGGAGAATCTATATTAGTCATCAGTAGAGTAACTGGAAAGATATAGGTTCTTTTTCATACTCATATTCTCACCATTCTTTTTTTTGTGCATGCGCAAATGTTCTATATTAATAGAAAATATATTTTTGTATTTAATGTCCCGTTTTCTTCATTTTATCTCTTTCTCTAAATTGTCTTATTTGAAATATTTTTATTAGCAACTCGGAACAGAAGCCGCACCAATGTGCTAATGGACTTCCACCTGGACCATGAAGGATCGTTTCAAGAAACCATCCAGGAGGTACAGCCAGAAGTGTTGGTCATCGCCTTAGGGACAGGTCCCCAGCTCACTCCAGGGATGATGTCAGAAAATGAGGTATGAATGTATTGGTGCATTTAACTTATAGCCATTGAGGTTAAGAAACTTAGATTCTATTCTAATTAATGGTCACTTCTATAAATCAGTATGCATTTAATGAATATTTTTCATTATCTTCAGTGGGCCTACCATGACACAACATCAAATGCTAAACCTCCTATGAACAGTTCTGGAGGCCCTTCTTCACATTAATACATCTACGGCACTGTAGTTAGTCACCAAGTCCACACACCAAAAGGAATTTCCCAAATAGTAAAAGAGGCAGGAAACCTGGAGATTGTGCTATGGAAATTGAAAAGACTTTTCCAGTGACCTTTAGGAAGTGTTTTATGTTTCTTTTCTTTCTAATGATTACTAGTGGCATTCCTGCTTTAAAGAGCCAAACATTCTTTAGAAATACTTTTCTTTTCTTTGGCCAGTTAGGAAGAAATGGAAGAGATAACTGAAAAGAAAACTAAGAAAGTGAAATATTTTGAAGAAATAGGATTGGGGGTGTGGGAATCAGTTTTAAGACATTTGTAAACAGAATAGCTGGGGGCAGGGACAAAGGGAAAGAAATCATGACTCTTAAGATAGGAATCTGTTCTCGTAGATTGTGACATCCTGAAAAAGAAGTGGCATTTTACATTCAACAGTGACTATTTATTATTCAAGAAAACCTGGTCCTGGCCTGGGAAGAAAGGACTAGTTATAATGGTTGATAAAGTGATGATGGTAGTTGGCTGTGCTTGGAACTGTGGCATCACTCATAAGAAAGAGGAGTGTCAAACTCCCAAACTGTCCCTCCACACACACACACACACACACACACACACACACACACGCACACACGGGGTGGAGGGGGAGGGAAGAGAGAAAAATTAATAAGCTGGCTATAACTTTCAGAATCAACTTTTTAGGGACTTGGGAATGTAATCCAAAACAACAACCAGGGGAATGCTTCTTGAGGGAAAAAACTGCTGAAGGTCAGTCAGAGAGTTCTGTGGCATTTTCCTCCCCTTGTCACCTTCCCCCGTCACCAGCTCAGTGGCCGCCTTGAAGGCAGTAGTCTGTGTTCCTGTGCAGGGGAATATCTTCATTGTGCTGTCATCCTTTTGCTTTCTGTTCATTCGTACCACTCTCTAGGCCTTTAGATGGATTTTGCCTGAAGATTCGTTGCCTATTGCTCACTATGACTTTAAAGGTCCAGGTTATCTTAAAAATACACAATGTAAAATTTTTATGTCTGCATTTAATTTCAAGCAAATAGGAAAGAAATTCTAATTTTAAATAACATTTTAATAGCATCACATGAGTAAATATACAGAGCCATTACAAACCCTTTAATTTAACATGTAAGTGCAGGGCCGAAGCAGCACCTAGAGGTCTTTTTGTTTTTGTTTTGTTTTTTCTTTTTAAGTAAGGATATCTTCCTTCATATTCCAGCAATAGTGTAGGAACTCAGTGGCTGTGAGTTTAAGTTTCAGCTGTGCTTAAACATGCTGTGTGACTTCCAACAAAGCACTCAATTCTTCATTAAGTTGGAGGTACACATACAAAGCTGGATTATGAGGCCTATGGGGAGTGAGAAGTAATTATGCTATTTGGAAATCACCTAACAAATAGAAAATATAAAAGACTTCAGCTCTAAGCTCGAGATGGCTGTGAAGTCACACTTCAGCTTCTGGTATGGACTTTTGTGGCCATGTATATATATGGTGATCGAGTGGAGATTCAGACTAGACTGAATTCTGGTGCCTACAAGATAATTTGTTTACATGTTTTTTTCCTATTGGCTTAGGTTATTAACTTTTGAAAAAATGTACTGCAAATTTATGTCATTTTACTATGCCAAATTCTTTATGTATATCTTTTTATTTAATTCTCAACAACTCCATGGCACACATACTGTTATGACCATCTTACAGGTGAAGAAACCGAGGTTTAGGGAGTTTAAATAACTTATGTAAGATCACATAGTTGGCCCACGGCAGAACCAGAAGGACCGGCCCACTGACTCTAGAGCCTTTTGGTTCTTATAAGCTCGACCTCTGCTCATTTGCTGTCTGGTTGCCTGTTCAGTCTCTGACACCAGTAGGGCAATGGAAGGGCACAGATTCAGTTCTTCTGATACTTACACTTTTCTCCTAGAGGTATTTAAAAGCTTGATCAGAATAACAGAGAAATGGGTTTTTTAGTTTAAAAGGATAATTGAAGAGCAAAAAAAGTTAAATATGCATTTGTTTTCATATCAGTAATCTTTCAGTTGTGATAAACCAATGGCATTTTATGTTTTAGGTCCTAAACATGCAACTTTCGGATGGAGGACAAGGAGATGTCCCTGTTGATGAAAACAAACTCCACGGTAAACCTGATAAAACCTTGCGCTTTTCCCTCTGCAGTGATAATCTGGAAGGAATATCTGAAGGTGAAGGGTTACTTCATTCAAGGAGTTGTGTGATTCAAGTAATATTTTGTTTTGTGTTCTTTAAAGGAGCCTTATAAATTATAATTCTACCATCTGTGCCCCTCACTGAGGAGGGTAATGAAGTTTTCCTCTAATGATCTTTAACAGTTGGCTGTAAAGATTGTTTTTTTGAATAAAATTTGAAAAGAAAGATTGCAAGAGACGTTTGGTCATATAAAATGGAAAAGATATAAGTCTTCACGGATATTTGAAAAGTACCAAGTTTTATTTCTCTAGTGTTGATCAATACCAAAGCTTATAGAGCTCCTTTAGAGGGATTTAGTGCATGTCTGAATGGAAAATAAAATGGACTCAGTATTTCAGGATGTTGTTTATACTTTAATGTTATTTCTTTGGACACACACACACACACACACACACACACACAACACACACACACCTGTATGAAGCAGAAAAACACAATGGAAATAGGAATAAAAAAGATCATTAAAAGCCAAGATTGTGAAGTGAGAATATGTCACCCTATGATCTAGGACAAATTATTTTAATGAAAAAAGTTCAAGTTTACTAACATTGTAACAGAAACATAAAATGTAATAACTTTTCCTTTTCCTCTGACGTTTCAAAACATCAGTAATGTGCGTTCATTCTAGAAAATGCTGAAGAGAAATTGAATCATCTGTAATCTCACCATTCTATTAATAACAGTTAACATTTTGGTTTATTTATAGCAAGATTAGGTCTATGCTGTTTTGAAACCTTTTTGTTCACAAAAATAACAGTAAATTTCCTTTTATAATGGAATACTCTTAAATAACATGGCTTTTAATGGCTGTTTTCTTTCATTTTAAATGGGCATATTTAAATATTCTTCTGTGATTAAACATGTAGATTGCTTCCGCTTTTCAGACATAAGCCATGAAACAATCAAAAATTAGATGAGTTTTTGAATTGTTCCTTAGGATAATTTCCTAGACGCAGAATTGCTGGCTTAAAGTGCATGTGTATTTTTGAGGTGTAAGTGCAGTATTAAAAGCACTTTAATCAGGGGTGGCCAGTTAGCTCAGCTGGTTAGAGTGTGGTGCTGATAACACCAACGTCGCCAGTTCGATCCCTGCATGGTCCACTGTGAGCTACTCCCTCAAAAAATAAATAAATTTTTTATTA
Organism: Rhinolophus sinicus; assembly: GCF_036562045.2. NCBI lineage: Eukaryota > Metazoa > Chordata > Mammalia > Chiroptera > Rhinolophidae > Rhinolophus > Rhinolophus sinicus. The sequence continues at coordinate 180,391,552 of NC_133754.1, forward strand.
AAAACCACTTTAATCAGTCTTTAGTCTCTTATCAAGGCATGAAAAATTGCATGATGGCTCATGACTGTTTTAAAAAGCTCACTCACAGTAGAAACATTTCTCTAGGTCCTTCAAATCGCTCCAATTCGGTATCCTCTCTAGACCTGGAAGGAGAGTCTGTATCAGAACTTGGAGCAGGACCTTCTGGGAGTAATGGAGTTGAAGCTCTACAGCTATTAGAGCATGAACAAGGTAAAGTGAGGTTGAACACAATTGCTCAAGTAGCACAGAATTTACCTGGGTGCAAGATAAACAGTGTGTTTCCATGCAAGTTGGCTGTGTTCAGTAAGAGAATAAACCTAAGTTGATTATATAATGACCATTAAACTTGCATTTATTCGTAGTTCCTTCACTTTTTAGAAATGTGTTTAGTTGGTGAATTGTTTAGGCTTAAGTTGTATAAGACTAATTAAAATGAATTGCTTGAATTCTGTAATATTTGATATTTCAATTCTGTAATATCAAAATTTTAAGGGAAACAAAGATAAAACCTCATGGCTCAAGAAACTTAGGGAGAGAATGGTACACAAATGATTGAAAGTGTCATAAGAGTGCTTTGGCAGTTCTGAGCGAGAGATAACAGTGTTTCAAAGTGTAGAGAAAAGCTTATTGGAAGAAAATACTAGCCTGGCTGGCATTGCATTGGCAGAAATGGAGCTAGAGCACAGTAGGTGAAGGAATAGTATAAGCAAGTCCCAGAGGTGGGAAACCATAATACTTACTCAGGAGCTACCAAGTAGGGCCATGGCGCAAGGTAAGGATTAAAAAATAGGAGGGTCCCTAGTGCGCTTTTGAAAGGTTAATTTGAAAACGTTTTTTTGATGTGTTTCTTTAAAGATCACTGGAGTCCTTCAAGGGTAGATGCCCTCAACTGGATTTGAGGCAGTGATTTTTAGACTTTAGTGTGCATAAAAATTATGTGGTGAGTTAGAAAAAAAAGCCATTTCCCATGTCTCAGAAATCCTGGTTCAGTCCATATAAGAAAGGAAGAGTGTTTCCCGTTGGGATATATGTGGCTTGAATAAAAATAATGCTATAATTTATTGGATTGGTTTGTCATTGTATGAATTAGAATTAAATTTTCTAAAATAACAGATTAAAATAATATTAGCTTAAAACAGAAGTTGAAAGACTCACTTCCTTAACAAGCCCTCTGGGTTATTCTGATGTAGATGGTTGGCAGGCTACACTTAGTGAATACTAAATTAAGAAGTGAATTGAGGCAAATTGCAGACTGCTTCTCACTGTTCAAGGGAAGAGAGTAAACTCTAGAATTGGGGAGGTATATCCAAGTCAATTAAAAAAAATGCCTTTTTTAAATGGATTTATCAGTTAATTATTGCCACAGTGCTACATAATAAACCACCTCAAAACTTAGCGACTTAAAACAATAAGCATTTATTTTTGCTCTTAAGTCTGCGAGTCATCTGGGTGGTTCTTCTGATTTGAACTGGGCTCTCTCATGCATCTACAGTCACCGGTGGTCAAGTAGGGGAGCTCTGCTTGTCTTACCTGGGGGTCAGTTGGTCAGTGGGGACCTGGCTGGTCTAGGATGACCTTCGCTTTGTTCTGCGTCATTCCTCATTCTCCAGCAGGCTTGTTCTCATGGGAGAAGCAAGGGGAAGAAGGAGATCAGAAGTTTATAAGGTTTCTTGAGGCCTAACCTTGCAACTAGCTCACTTCCTCTCTTACCCTTTTGGCCAAAGCAAATAACGTGGCCTGTGCAAGTGCAGAGAGAGGGGACTGCGTCCCAGTTCTTGATCAAAGTCACTGCAGAAGTTGTGGATACAGGGAGACAACTGATTGCATCTGTGGCCTCAGTTAATCTACCAGGGAAGTACATATGCTGAGCTCAGAGAGGGAAAGACTATATTCATGAGGGAATAATTCAGTGCTTTGGTACTGTGTGCTCAGTGTGAAGTATAAAATATGTAACATGAAGTTCAAAGACTTAAAGTTCCTTAAAGTTGATTAAGAAATCATAGCTGTGCTACCATTGTTTAAGTGCTTAATTTTGTTTTTGATAGCTACAACACAAGATAATCTTGATGATAAGCTGAGGAAGTTTGAAATCCGTGACATGATGGGACTGACAGATGATAGGGATATATCAGAAACAGTGAGCGAGACCTGGAGTACAGATGTCTTGGGAAGTGATTTTGACCCTAATATTGATGAAGATCGCTTACAAGAAATTGCAGGTAACTGCTCTTTAACATCTCCGGAAGATTACTGGCTAGTTATTCATGTCCACCCACTCTTCATGGGAGGAACTTCAGTTCTCTGACAGACACGGTGTATGTGTTAGCACTAAGTGGGAAACCGAGATAACTATGTAACTGTAAGGCATTTGTGTGTTTTTTTCCTTTACTTAAATATAGGTGTGTTTTCCCCATCTACATTTAACTCTCCTCCCCACCCCAGGAAAGAAACACCAGTCTTTTGAATTAACTTCTCATCAAGTCTTGTTTACAGGGCATACGGTGGTATATGTTCTTAGTCTGTGATGAAGATCTCTTTTTGAGATTAAACACCTTAAGATCAAAATTCGTACAGATTATAGCCATAAAATGTTTTGGAATAATACGATAATATAAAATAATAGGATAAAAAATTGAATTTACTTCTGGAAGGATTAATTCAGTTCCAAAACGTAACCAATTTTCTTTCTTTATATCAAGTTTATTGATGTACAATTTATATAAATTAAAATTCACCCTTCTTAGGATACTGTTCTTTGAGTCCTGAAAGATTCATACGGTCTTAATAACCACCATCTTCATTGTCTTTTTAAATTATGGAATATTTCAAACAAATAGAAGAGAGAAGAAGTATAATGAACTCCGTGTACCCATCACTCAGTTTCAGCAAGTGTACACACACACGGCCAGTTTGTTTCATCCCTTCTCCCACCCACTGTTGGTACTTTTATCCCCCCCCATTATGTTTAGGCAAGTTCCAGACATTATTTTATTTGTAATTATTTCATGACACACTTTAAAAGGTAACTTACCAGTAACCTTTTTTCAAAAGTTTTGCATGCACTGAAGTAGAATTGTTCTTTTATTAAGCAGAGCATTCTGAACTTGAGTATTTTTAACACAGATGTACAATAATGTTTAATCCTTTCTATTTGTATTTTTTAAGTAGTGTAAATAGATTTCTTAATTGGTTTTGCATTACTTTGTTCCAGATGCTAAAGTAGTATTTTTCCTGGCAGTAAGCTCTGTTTGAGCAATAAGCTGTCTTTGTAGTTGAATGTGTACTACAGAGGCGAAGTGCATTTTTCTGCAAATATATTTTATTGCTCTGAATATGTGGCTAATGTGCCAGAAGAAAACACATTTGCCCAGTATAACTTTCTGTGGTTAAATGTCTGTTTGAGTGTTTTTAATCCCTGTAGGACTATAAATTTTAGAAAGAGATTAGGGAAACACATAACATTTGCTGAAAACCCAAGGTGAAGGCTAGTTGAAATGACTTGACCTAACAATGTGTTTCCTCTCTGGAAAGTCCAAGGTGAACAGGAGGCAACTGATGAAAAAAAAAGGAGTTTGTGTCATTGTGACCACAGTGGGAAATTTGAGTTTTTAGTGGTGTTTTGATTGAAATTACTCTTCCCTTGGCTTCTTTCTTGTGGGCAGAGTAGAGAGGTTTTGTTAGCTTGGTGTTTGGCCTTTCTCCATATTACCGCTCTTTCCATCAGGATCTTTGTTAACCCTTTGCTCCCCACCGGTTATACAGGTGCAGCAGCAGAGAGCATGTTAGGCAGTTTACTGTGCCTGCCAGGTTCAGGGTCAGTGCTTCTGGACCCCTGCACTGGTTCTACCATATCAGAGACAACAAGCGAAGCTTGGAGTGTAGAGGTATTGCCAAGTGACTCAGGTTAGTATGCTGTCATTATTTGCCTTTTGATTTGCACAGTTTTCAATGTAAGGTATCCTAATTTCTGCATTATGGACATTTTGTCAAATACACATTTGACAAATGTGAGGCAGTCACATTGCTAAGAATTTCAAATGGAAAATTAGTTTAGGGCGTTTTCTGTCTATCAAGAAAAAAAATGCAGTGTTGCATGGCAGTAGACTAAGATGGCAGGTGCTTCCTGACTGTGTTCAGTTATTTTGAAAGTGACTATTAGTAACTCATCAGGATTCTGTGTGGGACTCTGAGTCCAGAGTCTCCCACTAACTCGTCACAAAATAGGAATAGCAACATGACTCGAACTGAGTGGTTGAATGCCTGGTAAGCACATTGAGATTTATCCCAGGGGAGAACTTGACCCTTTGAAAGATATCTAACGTATTTTTGAAATGCACTAAAATTGGGAGTGTGGAGTCCTGAGAATTATTTTCTGCAGGATTATTATAAATGTTGATAAAGTGCTTAGGACTTTTTCTTTACTTATGTATTGCATTTCTACTTTTTTTTTTCTGATTATGGATATAAATCTTTGCCTTCAACTAAATGTCATCTACCAGAAAGCAAACATAAGTAACTGTATGTCTGAATTACGTTCTATCTGATCTACTTGGCTCAAGAATAATTAAGTGATCCTGATATGTGTTTTATAATGCTTCACACGTTCAGACATGCTCTTTACATAAGGAGGCAGTAGGATTAGCTCACTCTCTGTTGATCATCCATACCGTAGGAGTTATTTTTTAGAAAGTGGTTGATTTAATGCTAAGGTATTCCGTGTTCTTTTGCTCAGTTTACTTGTTAACCACCAGCGTGCTCTGTGAGATTAGGGATCTGGAAGCAGAGTTTTCATGTTTGCACAATGAACTGGCGTATACTGGGATGAAAATCACCTTGACTTCTTTAACACTTGATGATCAAACCAACTTTGCTAACTGGCCTAGACTTAGAAATCTATTTACACTGATTTCATTCATGCCCTGGTAGCTTTTATCACCTGGGTCACAAAAGCTGAAACAGTGGCGCACTAACAGACTCACCAGTGTGACCCTTCACATCTTTTGTTTAGAGGCCCCAGATCTAAAGCAGGAGGAGCGTCTACAGGAACTGGAGAGCTGTTCCGGACTGGGCAGCACCTCTGATGATACGGATGTCAGGGAGGTCAGTTCCCGCCCCAGCACACCAGGCCTCAGTGTTGTGTCGGGTATGTCTGTCTTGTTTTAAGGAATAAGGATTTCAAGGTGTGTTCCCACCTCCCCATTTTTAAAGTTGATAGCAAAGAGATATGTTTTATTTAAGAGCTGAGTAATTTCCAGGAAACAAAATTATTTCTATGGAACCTTAAATCTGTGAGAATTGAATGTGTGGCTTTAATAGTGCCTGCTGAAGCAATTGGCAATCAGTCTGTATGTAACTGTCTGTTCTTGATACCCTGTGCTACTGTATTTAGATTATCATATGGTAATTCTGATTATGTTGTACAAATCAAGGTAAAAGTATTTAAGCAGTAGCACAGTAAGGGATATAATAACCAAACAGCTCACATGTATAGAACGGGACACAAAAAAATTGAGAATATGTACATTTATCCAAACCTCATACTTTTTGTGTGGTTATTTTGTTCTTCTTGCAGTTTATTTTTTGCTCTTTTGTTGTTTTCGTTGTTTTTAAAGGCATAAGTGCAACCTCTGAGGATATTCCCAATAAGATTGAAGACTTGAGATCTGAGTGCAGCTCTGATTTTGGGGGTAAAGATTCTGTCACTAGTCCAGACATGGATGAAGTAACTCATGGTAAGAAGGGGAAATGAGAATGACTTTTTAACACATTTTTTTGTGGGAAACGAGTAAACTCGTCATATCGCTTTTTATACCAAAGCACGGGAGACGAGAATAACACGTATTTTGCACCTCTTTTTAAACTAAAACACTGAAAGTTTCATAGAAAAATATCAACTAGATCGAAAGATAGGAATATTTTACGGAAAGTCTAATTTTGGCGCAAAAATGTCAAAAAAGCCCCGCGTTACGACGCGATTTGGCGGGAAAATGCCCGCTTACAAATTAAAAACAATTACATTTATGGGTGAAACTGGCAGTCTTACACATTGCTGGTGATAATATCAATTGCCACAGTACTTTGGGACATAATTTGGCAATACGTATATTAGGCCTTAAAAGTTCACGTACTAAGTGTGGTCCAGTTAGTCTACATTAAGAATTAGTCATAAGGAAGCAGTCCTATTTATAAAGTCTTATGCACAAGGATGTTCTTCATAGCATTTAATTGGCAGAAAATTAGGAACAACCTAAGAATGGAAAAATAGGATGGCTAAGTGAATTTTGATGTAACCACTTATTAGAATTTATGCAGCTGCTTTTTAAATGCTTTAAAGAATATGAAATAACAGAGAAATACCTACAACATAATATCACCTGGAAAATTTAAAGAATTTTAGTATATATAGGTATTATAAAATGTTTTAAAAAACTATCATAAAGAAAGCACTGAAAAGAAATACCAAATGCTAGCAGTGGTTTTATATATTGGTTCTGGGTACCCTTTCTTTATATATATTTTTGTTTGTTCTAAACCACGGTTTCTCGTCCTCAACATTACTGACATTTGGGGTCAGATAACTGTTGTGGGCCTGTCCTGTGCATTGTAGGATGTTCAGCAGCATCTCTGGCCTCTCCCAGGAGCGCACGACTTCTCTCCCTCCCCTGCAGTTGTGACAACCAAAATGTCTCCTGACATTGCCAAATGAGCCCTTGGGAGGCATAATAGCCCCAATTGAGAAACTATTCTAAACCAGCAGTTTTCGAAGTGTAGTGGACCACTGATGACCCTTTTGAAGGTGGCTGTGGGGGGGCAGGTATGAGGTCAAAACTGTATTCATAATAATAAAAGTTGTTGTCCTTTTCACTGTGTTGACTTCTGTACTGATGGTGCACAAGTAAAGGTGGGTACATTGCTGGCGCCTTAGCACGAAACAAGGCAGTAACGCCAAAGCGTGCTAGCAGTCATTGTATTCTCTTGCAGGTAAAAAAAAAAAAAGTTTTATTTATGAATGTCTTTGATGAATCAGTGAAAATTATTTAATTACATCTCGACCCCTTGGATGTACATCTTTTTAATATTCTGTGTGAGGAAATAGGAAGTACCCCTAACGCATTTCTGGTGCGTTCTAATACATGGTGAAGTGTCTCAAGGAAAAACACTTATATAATTATTTGAGTTGTGAGCTTACCTAGCTGTTTTTCTTCTTGTTTGTTAATTTGTTTTTCATGAAACAGCATTTTTACTTGAAAGAATGACTGACAAACTGTAGTTATTAACACTTGGGTATTTGGCATACATTTCTAGCAAATCAACAAAGTGAGCCTATCAGAGTGGTTTGTTGCCAATGATAAAATTCAAACTTTCAGATAAAAATTAGAATTTTGGAAAACTTGTGCCCACTGCCATGAGCTTGACAGCTTCCCATTATTGAAGCCTTTTCTGGTGAGATTGGTGATTTTTCTATATGATATGTTGAATGTGCCAACATTTGGAAGCTCTGCATATCTAATTCAACCAATATTTTCCAGATGATCAGTGCATGATGTTACAAAATCATGCATGGGTAAAAGATCCATTTATAGTGCAAGACAGACCAATTAATTTTAATACAACAGTACAAAAATTTCATTGATTTGGTTTCAGATTCCACATTGTAGCTGACTTTTAAAAACGACTTGTCAAGATTCTGTATAGTATTAAAGAAGAATACCCACAATTATCTGAAAAGGCTATTAAAATATCCCCTTTCCAAGTATATATGTGAGGCCAGATTTTCTTTATATACTTCAACCAAAACAACATATTGCAACCAGTTGAAAACAGAAGCAGATATGACAATCCAGCTCTGTTCTATGTAGCCATACATTAAAGGAATTTGCAAAAATGTAAAAGTGTCACTGTTATTTTTTTATTTTGGAAAATATAGTTATTTTTCATTATAAAGGGTTATTTATGTTACCATTTAATGGGTATATTTAAATGGATCTATATATAAATATTTCTTTTCAGTTTTAATTTCTCATGTGATAAATATCAATAGATAAAAATCAATCAGTAATTTTTAAGAATGTAAAGGTGTCCTAAGACCAGAATTTTGAAAACTGATATTCTGCGCTATCTTTCATAGTGATATACTATTTCTGTAATTTTTCAAAAAGAGGTAAATATAAGATATAGAACAAAAGGAAAAATCAAAAGGCATACATAATACTATCATTCATTATCAAAAAAGATAGCTCAGACTCAAAATAGTTCCCTTTATATATTTCAAAGTGTGAGCCTCTGCACACTTATCTATTTTAATGTTTCTGATTTTGGTTGTTTAGACATGGTGAAAGGAGTCATCTTTTATTCTGTAGCTTAAAATAGTGCACTTTAAAAAATATGAATTTGTTTCATGGTGTAATGTAGTAGTGTTCTTTGTAAATTGTCATTTGCTGAGAGCAGTATTAGAATTTCTAATTTTACAACTTTTCATTTGTACTCCGACTGTAGGGTGTGTTGCCCCTATTTTTATAGATGGAAGGTGAGGCTCAGGGAATTTGTAAAATTCTGAAGTTTTTGATGATTTACATCTTCTGGCTCTATGCTCTTTACATTAACTGTGATGCAATTTTGCCATTAGAAGTAATAGGCATATGGATGCTAGACCACTTAAATATAATTGAAATCCATGTGTGTAGAAGAAAACAAACTGAATTTGGAGTAATCGACATTTGGTACATGTTAGATTCTTTTCCTAATATGCCCCCTCAAGTTCTAATTGATTAAAAACGTTTGAAAACTGGGAAAACGCCAGAACCATTTTCACTGTGTTGAATCTCTCACTGAGTCCGGAGTTCTGACTTGGTCACTGTTTGCCTGTGTGTTTTAGGTGCCCACCAGCTGACCTCTCCTCCTTCCCAGTCAGACTCTCTACTTGCCATGTTTGACCCACTGTCTTCACATGAAGGTAAACTGGTTAGATGAACTTTTCTTTTACTTGAGATATAATTGATGTAGCATTTTATTAGCTTCAGGTGTACAACATAATGATTCAATATTTGTGTATATTGTGAAGTGATGATCAAGTGAGCTTTTTGAGTCCTGTCTTATCACAGACAAGAACGAAACAAAAACCCTTTGTTAATGCCTTTGTTGGATCAGTTGTTTCTCAGCTGCAAACTTTTTTCCCTGTGTTCCAGGGGCTTCTGCTGTGGTCAGGCCAAAGGTTCACTATGCCAGGCCGTCGCATCCGCCGCCGGACCCCCCAATCCTGGAAGGAGCTGTGGGAGGAAATGAGGCAAGGCTGCCAAACTTTGGTTCCCATGTTTTAAGTCCAGCTGAAATGGAGGCATTTAAGCAAAGGCATTCTTACCCTGAGAGATTAGTTCGTAGCAGGAGCTCTGATATAGTGTCTTCTGTCCGGCGACCCATGAGTGACCCCAGCTGGAACCGACGTCCAGGGAATGAAGAGCGAGAACTCCCTCCAGCTGCAGCCATTGGTGCTACTTCTTTGGTGGCTGCACCTCATTCATCATCTTCGTCCCCAAGTAAAGACTCATCAAGAGGAGAGGTATGGGACATAGGCCACGTAGAAGAATTTGCTGCTTGTGGTCTGTCTGCCTGATTCTCTGGATAGCAGAAATTAACATGGATGATATACATCGAGCATTAAGGATGGATAGTAGTCAGGATTAAAGATGACTGTTAACCATAATCCATAGGAAACCTGTAGTGCTTTGATTTTGCAGTAATGTAGCTTGCATTTTTATTCACTTTTAACTTTCTTCAAGTAATTTTATATCTAATTTCATTTAAATCTCGCAGTTTTCTTCTAAGATAGTTAGCTATATTGTTTCTTTTTTTCCAACGAGGTATTATTTGCTATTTTGAAACAATCACAGAGTTAGAAAGAAATTGGAAGTAGGTAAAAATAAAACCTCCCCCCAACCGTGTGAAAGTAAGTTGCCAACCTGATGCTTCCGTGCTCCATCACCTGTGAATACTTTAGTGTGAGTTTCCTACAAGCGTAGTTTGTACAACCAACATCAGGAAATGAAAATTGATACATTACTGCCATCTAATTCTCACACCCCACTCATGTGTCCCCAGTTGTCCCAGTATGGTTCTTTATATTAATAGCAAAAAGATCCCATTCAGAATCGTATCTTGTATTTAGTTGTCATGTCATTTAAGTCTCAGTCTAGAACATTTCCTCAGTTTTTCCTTGACTTTCATGATTTTCACACTCTTCAAAAACTATAGGCCAGTTTAGGATGTTTCTCCATTTGGGTGTCTTTGATGTTTTCTCATGACTAGATTCAGTTTGTTCATCTTTGGCAGCATTCTCACTAACGTGAAAATACGTTCTTTTCACTGTATCAGCTAGCACACAATTTTAATTTGTCCCACACCTGTGGTGGTCATTTAGCTCATTTGATGAAGGTGGTGTCTGCCAGGCTGCTCTGCTATAAAGTTACTCTTTTCTCCTTTGTAATTAATAAGTATTTTGTGGGGGAAGGGTCCTTTAAAAATACGTAAATATTCTGTTCTTCGTCAGATATTTTCATTTACTCACTGATTACATCTATGGTGGCATGGTTTTCTATTTTAGTCAGTGGGTTTGTTATTGTCATTTATTTTGAAGTCCAGTTGTCTCTGATTTGGCCAGTGGGAGCACCTTCGAACTGGCTCCTGGGTTCTTTTGACATGCTGCTATCATTTTTTGAATATTTCTTTGCTTTTTGGCACAAAATGTATACTCCCTTCTCCAACAGTGAGAAACCTGTTTTCATTATTCTTTGTGTATGTACTTATTTGTCAGTCCCCGTGTGTGTAGTCAATATCCCACCCCCACTGCTAATCCCTCCCCGGCACAGATGCCCTCATCTTTCTGCCTGGGTTCTAATACCCCACCTACATGAATGCCCTTAGAGAACATATTTTTAGTTTGTTTTCTAGATGAAAAAACAAATTAAATGATTTGTCTAAGGTCACATGATAGACTAGTCCCTGTCCTTTGACATGTGGTCTTAATGATCACTCAACATAATTGGTGATTAAAACACGAACTTTGAAGTTGATTGGATCTAGGTTTGAGTCCCAGCTGTGCCACATACAGGCTGTATAATTTGGGGGAAGATGAGAAGTAACTTTTTAAATTTTTATTAAAAATATAGCTATCATACAATATTATATTAGTTTCAGGGTACACCATAGTTATTCAACATTTATATACCTTAAGAAGTGATCAATAGAGACAACCTTTTTTAGCCTCATATTTCTCATCTATAAAAGGCTTAAAAATAGTATTTATCTCCTAAGGCAACTGTAAGGTTTAAATGAGATACTGTGTTCCTCATGTTCAGTATTTGGCACCCTGTATGCACTCGGTTTTATTATTAATACTACTGCTACCGTCTCTGCTACCCCTCTGGACTTTATTTGCATTGCTTTTCCTCATCCCGTAAGCGTATTTTGAGTTCCTACTCTAAGCTAGGCTCCATATTACGCTTTCAGTTTACTAACAGTGATGAAGTCATGCCTACCCTCCAGCAGATCATAGCCTGGTCCCTAAAAGGTACACGTCAATGTTCCAGAAGTTGCCTCTGCAGCAATAAGAATGGTTTTACTTTTAGGACAAACCAGAGTGATTTTTGTATTTCACAGACTAACTGAAATCCTTTTCATAGTAATTTGTCCTGCTGCCCAACTCCAAATAAAGCGTCAAACTTTTTCTACAGACTGAAGAACGCAAAGATAGCGATGATGAGAAGTCAGACAGGAACAGACCTTGGTGGAGAAAACGTTTTGTTTCTGCCATGCCTAAAGGTAATTTTATGAAATATTAGAATGCTGAATTAGCAACAAGAAGCAAAGCCCCAAAATCTTTTTCAGAGAGCCAATATCTCGACTCCTCTCTCTATGAGGCCTGCTGGGCTTGTTTCTAGCTGTTTCGAGGGTACAGAAAATGGTTTGGCACAGGTGAATGCTAAGGCAGAATTTCAGAAATGACAGTTCTTGTTCTTTTCAGGAAGTGCTAGTGGTTTTCATAAATGGAATACATGCAAGTCATGGTTGTTTAAATATCATATACCACTGATGTTAAACATGTAGGACTTTGGACATATGTATTTCCAATAATTATTGCAGGAAAAAGGGATGCTATTGGTAATTAAACTGAAAATTTGAAATTTATCCCTTACATTCTTGGAATAAACTTAAGCTTTTAATGTTTATGTTCGTTGAGAATGTTTACCCTGAATATTAGTGAGTGTTTATTTTGGAAGGCAGTTGTATAAAATTGTTTGCTTTTTTTGTGTGAATAGCCTGGCATCATACCAGTGGATACTGAGATTTGAGTTTGCAAAAGCATTTCTTCCTGAAAGGAGAGATCTCCCACGATTAAAGCTAGGGACTTCTTCTGAAGGGCTCTTCTCGGCACCGTGTCACTCAGGAGCTGAGGAGCACTGTTTTCACGCCACCCTCAAGGCCACTCTCGGAGGAGAGAATGAGCTTAGAGCTTGGAAGGTGTTGTTTTTGAGCAGAGGTTAAGTAGCAGTGGTTTGGAATTATCCTAGTCGATTCCCGTTAAATCATTCCTCCTGTGGCAGATGAGCCTAAAGCAGATTCGGAAAGGGTCTTTAAGAACCTTCTGTGCTATTGTACAAACAATTATCAATTGACACTCGGGATTTCTTAGCTTTGAAACTTTTCACCTTCCTTTCACTTAGAAATGTTGGCACACCGGTTAACTCCAAAATGACTGCTGTCTTCCGAGGAGTGCAGTATGTTATGTGTCACACTACTGACTTTATTTAATTTCCAGCTCCTATACCATTTAGAAAGAAAGAAAAACAAGAAAAAGACAAAGATGATCTGGGGCCTGACAGATTCTCAACACTCACAGGTTTGTAGACAATGGACTTCCTGGCTCCTTCATTCCCAGAGCACATATTTCATAACACTTTTTCTTGGGTGCCATAAGCGTTGCCTTTGTAGAAAAGTGTGTCTGTGTGTGTACATTGGGGAGTTGGTCCTGCATAGCTCTGTGGTTTCCACTTGGTAGCCACAGTGAACCAGTATGCTCTTTCTGCAGACCGCCACCACCATCATCATCCTCATTATCATAACTTCTGCTTATGCTGAGGCCCCTGATCCTGAGCCTCTAGGCACACCCTGCAGCTCGACATCTTAGTGGGATGATGACACATAGTGCTTTTAGGAAAGTGTGGTGATGGTTTTACTGCTGTGCATGACATATCTTTGGATCACTGATTGAAGTTTTCTCTAACGTTTTCTCTAACATTGATTGTACAATTCTAAATTTATTACCATCTGTAATTCTTGATTTTTTAGGATCACAGGGAAAGTCTGTTTTACCTAATTTCCTTTTTTCATGATAAGGTGTTTGTTCAAACAATATCATAAATTTATAAACTTTGCCAGTTTTTTACAGCTTGAATCATTTTTAACATTGCCATCTGACCCAGAGAAAATACAACTAGGGGTTAGGTTCTTACCTTATTCAGCATTTGTATTTTTACAGCTTCTTTTTGGCACATTATGAATGAGTACCTTAAAAGGAAAAAGTTTGAGAAGTAGTGTTAATGACCCAACCTTGAGCTTGATAGCTGTGTACAGTTTCCAGTGACTAGAGAATCGAGAGAGAAATTAATTTCTCACCTCTTTTTTCTATTTTGATATTAAGATATGTTATCCTGCTAAGTTAAAATTAAGATTTTTATTTAAAAATGGGATAAGTTTCAAAAGAACATCCTTCTCAAAGAACTCAGTATATCACAGGTAGAATCCCATTTAAGTGCATGTTATTCTGATGTTTAGTTCTCTGTATTTAGATGTAGTTCCTTGTCCTAGCACACATCCCTGCTTTATTGGATGCGTGACTTTCCTGGAATAAAGGGTTTGAACAGCAGGAGCTGTACTTCAGGCCACCATTCGCTGCTGAGGGCAGTCACGCCTCTCTTATTCAATCATCCAATACCATGTTTCCCTGAAAAGAAGACCTAACTGGAAAAGATGCTCTAGCATGATTTTTCAGGCTGACATCTCCTGAACAGAAGCCCTAATGCGTCTTTTGGAGCAAAAATTAATATAAGACCCGGTCTTATTTTCGGGGAAACACGGTACTTCTGAACACCTGACGCAGGCTGGGCACTGTGCTAAGTGTTGTAGGTATGAAGTCAAATCTCGCATGACCCCTGTTCTTCAGGAACTCACAGTCTGATTGAGAAGAGTTGGAAAGGCATCCTTTTGGCAAGATAATTCATGTTTTCTTTCCATGTTCCCACTGTTAGGCCACCACCACTGTTTACAGAGTGAAGTATTCTTAAAGAAATCTCATGTTTTTAAAATGTTGAATCGATAATTTTGGAGAAGTTATAAATTGTTTTTTACTTGTCTTTGGGCAATACACGTTTCTTGATTCTTGGTGCCTAAATTAGAAGCTAGGTAGAATAGAGTAAATTTTTTTCATAAAGTACTTCATTTTCTTTGTGTGTGATTCAAGCCATTTAACTTCTCTATTGGTGCAGAAACTTCTACCTGATTAATGACCCGTTGAAAATTATCATTAAATCAATTTTAAAATACTCTGAGAGGAAGTTTCTTAACAGACTGCCCATAGTCCCACCACCCTGTTTTTCATGTTCTCTCCCAGTCTTTCCATATTTGTACATAGCTTTTCATGATTAGAGTCTGTATGTAACTGTATTCTTCTTTTATCACATGTTATTTCATAAACCCTCTCCCAGTTTCTGCTAGACATAGTTGATTTTTCAATAATTTTAATTGGCTCTAAGATAATCTATCATATGATTTTATTGTAGTGTGAACGTTCTCTTCCTTTTGGGTATTAAAATTGTATCCAGTTTTTTACTATGAAAATACTGCTCACAGCTTCATATATGTAGCATTTTTTGTTTGTTTTTATTAATTTCCTGGGATAACATTTTTATGAATGGCATTACAGAAATAAAGATTATAAGCAACATTATGGCTTTCATTATGTTTAGCCAAATTTTACTGTCCCTTTTTCAGAGCACTCAACAGCACTCAAAACCAATAGCAAAAAGTACTCCCCCTCCAAAAAAAGATGTAGTGTTAAAGGTTTTTATCAGTTTACATTTTGAAGAAGATCAGATTAGGACTTTCTGACCATGCATTCAAATGCCATTATAACAGAAAGATTAAATTACTTTGGGAATCCTTTCTCTCTAGAGTTTACTACAATTTTACAGAGACACAAATACTAAATATTTTTTCATGGAAGAGCCTATAAGCGTAGCTATTTAACCTCTATAAACCTTGATTTCCGCTTCTGTAAAATGAGAGCGACAGTAGCACCTCCCTGTAGGGCTTTTGTGGTGATTGAGATTGTTCATAAAAGGTGCTTAGCACAGTTCCTGGCATGTGGTAAATGCTCAATAAATGTTGCTGCTATTAATATTAGCTGCTGTTAACACACATATATAAAAATCTCGTGATTTTTAAGTGTTTTTAGACTAAAAAATGGGATTCTACCAGAATGTAGATATTTATGGTTACATGCTTGGACTAGATCTATCTCAGGAGTTTGCATTTCACTACGGAAGTTAATTTTGTCCCATAGATCGGTAGCAATTCTTTGCTTTGATAATTGTTAATTAATGACTGCCATCTTGGGCTCCAGGAAAGCGTAAGCTGATTTTGCTGACAGGATAACGGTCCTGTCAGTAAACAGTGCTGCCCCTGTGACTGGGATAAGCTTTTTCTCTGTGCACCCCAGGTACAATTCCAGCACTCCCCAACAATGTCTGGATTTTCTAGGAGTGCCTCTGACACCATTGCATGCACAGAAGTGCTCTGTTCCAGCAGCTGCACAGTCATGGTGAGATCTAGAATATGAATATCCGAAGTTTTCAGATGTGGTGTAGAGAGAGAAAGCCATGAACGAAGAAAGGAGGAAGGCATTTTTTTATTATTATTTAATAGGCTTTAATTCTCAAGTTGAATACTTCTTTTTTTCCTCCTTCAGCATGGAGATGTCTGAATAATGAAGTCTGCATATAAAAATGCATTCTTGGAAGTTCTGTTAGCATGAATTGCTATTAACAATGATTTGAGTGTAAGCATTTTAGAGCCCATCATCCATTTAGTCTGCACTGAACTTTTTGACAGTGTCATGCAGAATTCTGGCGATGATGAAAGAGTGGAGCTAACCCTCCCAATTTTGTGCTTTGGCGAGGCTCTCAGACCCAGAAATGGGATGAGTAGACAGCTGCATGGTGCCTCTTAACGTTGAGATATGTGCTCTTTTTTAAGTCTTATCTCCTAATTGGCCTCTGGGATTATGGTCCTGGTGTCGTACTAACATGAGAGTTGGTGCAAACTGAGGGGAGCTGATTCTCTTCCTCTCCTTTCCTGCAGATGACCCCGGCCCTAGACTCAGTGCACAAGCTCAGGTCGCTGAGGATATTCTGGACAAATACAGGAATGCCATTAAACGAACCAGCCCCAGTGAAGGAGCAATGGCAAACTATGAAAGTACAGGTGATAACCATCATCAAGATTTGAATAGTAACTTTTGTATCAAATCACAGTGATAACGGTGATTTGTAAAAGTAGCCTTTTTAATAGCTACTTTTGAATAGCTGACAGAAAAATATCATACACTCCCCAAAATAAATTAAGAGGAAACAAAAGTATATAAAAGCATAAATTGTATGCTGCATGTATTTGTGCTGTGTGTGCACCGAGTGTCTCTGGAAGGATCTCAGATGGATAAACTGGTAACGTGAGTTGGTTTGGGGGTGACTAATAGGGATCCTGAGGGGGAATCTGGGGAGAGGTGGGCTTCCTACACTTCTTACTTTGAAAAGTTGTAAAATAACAGAAAAGTTGAAAGACGAGTACAATGCAACTCCATATTCCCTCTACGTAGACTTATCAATTGTTAACATTTTGCCATTTTCTTTATATATATTGTTTCCTGAAGCATTTGAAACTATCTCCTAAGAATAAAGATATTTCTCCTATGTAACACAGTATTTTTATTACACTAAGGAACTTTTTATGCCTTTTGATTTTACACATGTATTCTTATCTAAGTTATCTAAACTAATTAAAAAGAACCACGTGAACCACAGAGCAGTCCTGGCTGCATTTGCCAGTTCACGCCCAGCTCATTCTTGGGCAGTGGGAGAAAACCTGGCGAGGAGGGCGGGAGGCCTGAGCACACGTCTGCCTCAGCCACTGGCGTTTACAGCAAGCTGTTTGCTGATAGGGCAGGATTCCATGGCTATAAAATGAGGGTGTTGTTTGTGTAAAATGATTTCTGAGGCCCCTTTTAATTCTGTGGTTCAGTGATTCTGATTACAGAGTCGTATCTTTATTAAATTAATAAAGACTTTCATTGTTTTAGTTTTTGATTAGGATTTGTGTAAGAAATAAAACCATTCTCTTCTCAGCAGGTGGTCTCTTGATATATTATCGTTGCTATCAATAACTTGTTTAAATGTTTGAAGTTTTCTTTCTTGTTCAGAGAACTCTTATGGTAAAGCATAGTGCTAATTTATAATTGAGTTGCTCTGAATAACTGCTAGTGCCAGAATATTCCAGATTAACCTGCTTATCCTTTTTTGGGGGGTGGGTTTTGTTCAGAGGTGATGGGTGATGGTGAAAGTGCTCATGATTCTCCCCGCGATGAAACCCTGCAAAACATCTCAGCCGATGATCTCCCAGACTCCGCGAGCCAAGCGGCCCACCCTCAGGATTCCGCTTTCTCTTACAGGTACTTCCCCTGTAGGATTTAGGACTTGTCATCACCTTGCAGTCACTTCAAGTCAAGTGATTCCTTGACTCACTTAACAAATGTAAAAAGCAGAGACATAAGAACAAAATGGCTGTTGACTGAGAAGACCACTTCATGTATGAAGGTCACATACCAAAGGCTTTAATTCAGGGATATGCTCACAGGCACCACATAAGTAATTAAAACGAAACAGGTGGCAGTGCCTCTGCCCATGCAACGCTCCCAGCCCCTGCGAGAAATGTGGGGGAGGGGGAGGTAGGAGGGACGTTCAGCTGCGGGGTCGAATAACTGACTGTCCCCAGTGAGCCTACTGGAGCCCCCTCAGCTTGTCCTCATTACCCAGATTCAGCAGTTGCTACTACCGTGTTTCCCCGAAAATAAGACGGAGCCGGACAATCAGCTCTACTGCGTCTTTCGGAGCAAAAATTAATATAAGACCTGGTATTATATAAGACCCAGTCTTATTTTACTATAAGGGTCTTCTATTAATTTTTGCTCCAAAAGACGCATTAGAGCTGATTGTCCGGCTCCGTCTTATTTTCGGGGAAACACAGTACATGGCCAATATTGTTTCATATTTACCTGCCCCACCCCCATTGGTTTAAAGCAAACTCTAAATAGTACCATTTTATTTATAAATATTACAAAGCTTTATCATTTTTTTCCTACAGTAAAATTGGAGGGCGTGGCACACAGAATTGTAATTTTTCAGCCATGACTTTACCATCATATATGTTATGAATCTTTGCATAGTGGGTGAATGTTACATTTGATAGTCTAGATTTGTAAGTTCCTCCTTTTACAGGAAGCAAACCTATAGGGAGAGACTTAGAGCTAGTCAGTTGAGCAGGACAAGTGTTATCCGCAGGAAGAGCAAAGGCTGGCCTGTTCTCTGACATGTTTCAGTGCCTTGCTTTGCATCAGAAGCTCTGGTTCATGCCCTTCAGGACCTCAAAGGGCCCGACCACCAGCAGACAAGAGTATGAAGAGCTGCGTTACTGTACAATCGACACCTCACTGAAGGGTGCTTTGCCCTGGGTGGTACTAGGTGCTTCGGTGGTTGGAAGTTGAAAGGAAGCAGGTTTTGGCTCAGCACAAAAAGGTTTCAAACAATAGCGCAATAGTAAGAAAGGGCTTCTTGCCCGGTGGAGAGCGCATCTTGTGTCGGGATGTGCATTTGTCAGGAGTTGCAGTAGAAGGCATTCTTAGTTTGGGTGGTGAGATGGTTCTGAAGACTTCTGCGGGGCCTCCCAACCCTGGTGCAGTACGTCATTCTGACACCTCACAGTGCCTCTCCGGGCCTCAGCACGTGAGAGGAGGAGGCTTGTTTGATGCTGGTGACCACATATGGGTTTTACCCAGAACACTTCACAGCCTTGCTCCTTGGGTAACTAGAAAGCCTCTTCCTTTAAGTGAGGCCTCAGTAACTTAAAAATTACCCTTTATTTATGACCATTTGAAACATTTGGGTTCTGAGGTAGCATATTAATTTATGTAGTAAATGTTCATGAAAGGTGACTATATCTGGATAAAGATATTAATGAATTTTTTACTTATTCTCCAGAGATGCGAAAAAGAAACTGAGGCTTGCTCTTTGCTCTGCGGATTCTGTTGCTTTCCCAATGCTAAGCCATTCAACAAGGAACGGTTTACCAGACCATACAGACCCAGAAGGTAAATTGCTACGTGGTAGTTTCATTTTTTCCTATATAGGTTGAACCATAGGAAGTTGCCAGTATTCATCGGTCAGCTTTATAGCAATTCCATATGGTTCAACTTAATACAATTATGGTCTCAGTTAAGGGCACTTGATTACTGATGGTTCATTAACGTGTTCTCTAATTGAGAGTGGCACTGCCGCTTAGTTCTACAGATACATGGTAAAGCCGAATTGACATCCCAGAGGCTGAGGAATGGCATATAGCTTATGTAAGCCCATGGAAATTCTCAATAGTAACAGAATTCTTATTTTTCTGTTTAGACAATGAAATTGTATGCTTCCTAAAAATTCAAATAGCCGAAGCAATTAATTTACAAGATAAGAACTTAATGGCTCAACTTCAAGAAACGATGCGTTGCGTGTGCCGCTTTGATAACAGGACATGTAGGAAACTACTGGCGTCTATTGCTGAGGACTACAGGTACTAACTACACCAGCCTGCTTCGCCTGGGGACCTGTTTCCAGCTGCAGGTGTTCTTCTCAGTCCTTGTTCCAGAAATGAATCTCGGCTTACTGCAAAGGGCTTGGCTGTGTTTACCTGGATGTACATTTCCAAGGAACACATTTGGCTCTTTAGTCTGCAAGTGTAGATATAAATGAGCAGCTCCTACAAACAGAAGTGCAGTTTGCTTCAGCTTTGTAGAGACACAGCTTTAGCAGAGTGAGGCCAGGACAACTGGGATAGAATTTTCCCTTTTGTAAGGATGATGGGAAAGACTACTGTAAACTCGGAGGCAGGAGTAGGCCTAGGAATTGCTACCCGTTGTCTGTTGCCAGTTGCTTGCTCTCAGTGAAGTAAAAAAACGTAATTGAGAGGCTTAGGAAATGAGGGGGCTTTGAGGCCGAGGGAACGGGTGTTCTAATAATTGTTACATTTGGACTGTGAAAATAATTATTGGTATGTTTAATGATCCAGTCGTATATTAACCTGTATCTTGTTATTTTAGTTTCCTGTAGCAGTCAATTTCCTGTGAGGTGTTAGGTCCCACCAGCGTAGAGACGGTGCTCCAATATAAATAGACCAGCAATGTGAAAGGACTTAGTAATGATTCCTAAGTTAGGTAGCTAAGTCTTCAGCCCTGGAGGCGATACTCTTCACAAACAGGCAGAATGGTTCTGTTTCTTAGCTGGCAACATAGTTCGTCCTCAGGACAGTTGTCTGCAGCCTGAAATGCCAATTTGTAAAATCAGAATCTATGAAGTAACTTTTTGTTTAAAGAAAAATTAGGATTCTTAGTCTCCAAAGAAAGTGTTCACGGTCTGTATCTGATCTCATGGAAAGCATATTTCCTTTTAGGAAAAGGGCCCCCTATATCGCGTATCTCACCCGGTGTCGACAAGGCCTGCAGACCACGCAGGCTCACCTGGAACGGCTGCTGCAGAGGGTTTTGCGGGACAAAGAGGTGGCCAATCGGTACTTCACCACCGTGTGTGTGAGGTTGCTGCTGGAGAGCAAAGAAAAGAAGATCAGGGAATTCATTCAAGGTAACTAAAGACCTTCAGGTTAAGCATTTCTCTTCAGCCACATATTATTGGGAAGATTTGGAAATTGTTTTGCTTATTTGTTTGAGTACCTATATGTCTAAGAGCAGTTCCTTAAAGTCCGTTATTTTATAGATTCTTAATAATTAAACCTTGATGTCAAACCATTAATTTCATTTTTATGGGATTGGGTATCTATCGTTTATTTAAAAATTAGAAAAAATTGGTAGTTTTGAATCCAAACAATTTTTCTCATTTTTTAAAACAAAGCATATCATTTTTATAACAAACCCCTTGCTCTTAAACTTTTACGTATCTCTTACCTTTCTACTGATTTTTATGATTTGGCTGCATATTCTCCTAAAATAAACCATGTCCAGACACGTTAGGCTTTAAGAGTGTAGTTGTAGTGTCTACATAGCTAGTGATTAAAATGATTTCTATGCTCTTCTTTTTAAAATTGTTCAGGTATTGTATTTTAAAAATTATTATTTTGCATTGGAGACTTTCAGAAACTCACAGCAGCTGATGATAAAACTGCTCAGGTAGAAGACTTCCTGCAGTTCCTCTACGGCGCCATGGCCCAGGATGTCATATGGCAAAATGCCAGTGAAGAGCAGCTTCAGGATGCTCAGCTGGCCATTGAACGGAGCGTGATGAATCGGATTTTCAAGCTGGCCTTCTACCCTAATCAGGATGGGGACATACTTCGTGACCAGTGAGTGCAGTGCCTCATTGGACCACCTAGAGACGCATCAGCCAGCCCCATGTTTTAGACGAGCTGTACATGAGACTTGGTATCTAATAGGAAGGGAAATGCATGTTGTTACCATTTTTCACCCATCAAAGTTAAAAGATCAAGAAGAGTGATACTGCCCTGTTTCGGGAATGTGGGGAATCAGGCCAGAGGGCATAAAGATTGGGTGGCCTTGTTGGAAGGCACTGCTGTTTACTCTGCCTCAGCTGTTCTTCCCTTCCTTGTTCATACTCTCACTTGTCCTTCAGATCTTGACTCAAGTGTCACTTCCTCAGGGAAACCTTTTCTGACCTTTCTGACTAGGTTAACTCCCCATGAGGGCTCTCAGGCCTGTGTACCTTTCCTTAGCACCTGCCACAATTGCAGTCTCACGATTGTTAGAGTCATGATTCTCAGCTTGGCACTATTGACATTTGGGGCCAGGGGAGTCTCTGATGTGGGTGCTGTCGTGTGCATTGCAGGATATTTAGTAGCATCCCTGGCCTCTGCACACTAGACTCACTAGTACCGACCGCACCAGTTGTGAGAACCACAATGTCTCCAGACATTGCTGACTGTCCTTGGGGGGCAAAATCACCCCCTGTTCTTGAGCACTGGTTTGTCTGATGAATGCTACACTTTCCCACCGGATCGTCCATGAGGGCAGGAGCATAAAGCTTTTTTACACACCACTCTTATCACAGCATTAGGCACAGTGCTTGATTTCTAACGTGCGTTCATTATTTATTAGGAATGAAAAGTTACATGTTTGAATATCAAAAAATACCTGGCATTGTGTGGTATGTGACATATCTCAGTAACACTCTTTAAAAAGTGATCCTAAAAAAAACATTAATTCTGGAAAAAAATCGTTTGGAATGGAAACAGTGGTTATTTTGGGCAGTGAGACTGGATGATTCAGCATTTTTCTTTTTCTTCTCTGTATTTTCTCTGCTTTACAACCCTGTTTCTGCCCCAAATGTGTCGAGGTGGCCGTCACGCTCTCCAGCCGTAACAGTGACTTACTGTGCCGGTGACTCTAGGGGTCCATGTAGTAGGATCTCAGGGTGGTGCATTCGTGGCTTTTGTAGTTTTTTTTCATGGAAATTTTAAGATACTGCAAGTATATTTGAGAGAGTTCACTTTCCTGGGAGTGGGCTAGGGTTGTTCCAACCTGCCTGTGTCACGTGTTCATAATTCAGAGGCTTTTAGCGCACCGCAGGCCTCTGTACCCAATACGCCAGCTGGGACCCGTCTTCTCTCCAGAGCACCAGTGTTTGGCTTCCAGCGTGGGTAAGGAGTGGGGACATTCAAACTGTATTTACTCAGAGAGCAGCTTTGAAGCAGATTGTTCCTACCCTCTCCTCCATGGCATTTCTGCGGGTCTTACAGAGGAGAGAGCCAACAGTGTTCTGCAGAGAACCCTAGAAGCCAGGAAAGCCAGATTTAGCTCCCGCTGTTGACCCTGTGTGGCCCTGGGCAAAACAGTCACCTGTTTAAGCCTAATTATTTTCACCTGTGAAATGAGAGGTTGCGTGTTTTCAGAGTCCCTTCTCCATCCTAGCATCTGTGATCTTTGGTTTCTGGCTGTTGATCCCTCTACTTCCTGTCAACCTGTTTCCTAATTGGTGCGTCCCGGCAGTTGCTGGGCTGAGGGCTCCTCCTCTTCCATGGGAGTGCTGTCCCAGTCTGGGAAAGAAGGACTTCCTTGCTCTCCCTGCATGCCCTCACTCAGCATGTCTAAGCAGACCCTACGTATGACTGTTTTTGACAAGACAGAATACTGATAGCTAAAAGGTCATCTCACCCGGAATTGTCATCTATATCTAGACATAAGTCTAAAACATTTGAAATGTTTTGAAGTAGTCAGTTACGACTATCTGTGTACCTTATTTTCTGAAATATGTATTTACATATGTGTTTTCGGGGTTTTCAGGGTTCTTCATGAACATATCCAGAGACTGTCTAAAGTAGTGACTGCAAATCACAGAGCTCTCCAGATCCCAGAGGTAATGTAGGTGAACTTGGGAATGGGAGGGATGAGAACTGCAAGTTGCTCGGTGTGCCCTATATGCATGTTATCAGCTTTTCAAGGAAACAAAGTATAATAAAGTATGTGTGGGGACAGAGCCAGGAGTGCAGTTTCCAGGCTCGGCCACACATGGAAAGGTGCTTACTCGGGTAGTAAATGGCCATCAACTGTGATTGGATGGCCATCAGCTGTGGCTAGTTGGCCGTCAGCTGTAACCAGTGAGCCATTGGCCACTAATATAACTGCTGTGGCTACGCTAGCAGAAAATAGGGGCTGGCAAGAAGATGGTGGCTGAGCTAGCAAGAGCGGATTGCAGTTAGCATGGTGGGTTGCGGACAGTGTGGCTCCTGCTTCCTGTGTCTCCAACCCAGCTGCCAGCAAGACTATAGTGGTACGACTCCCCTACCTATGGCTCCGTGGGTGTTCCTTTTCGGCCTCACCATATCCTGCGTTCTTATGTGGGGAGCGGGACCAGAGACCCCGCAGGCCGCCCCGCACGACAGTATGTAACACTATTTGCATTAGAGGTAATTCAGTCTAACTGTGAAGTTCTCGAAGAGTCCTCCAAGGACTAAGATTGATTCCCTGGCATGGAAAGGGACCCCTGTGGTGGAGAGGAGGTTGAGCTTGACTTGAAGAACTCCGGCCCTGGGGCCACTGGTGTGCAGGCAGGGCGTCTGCATCACAGAAACTGCTGTTCCAGCAGAGGAAACTGATCGGAACTTGTCGCAAAGTTATCTTTAGTTATGGATACTGCCGTGTTTCCCCAAAAAGAAGACCTAACCAGACAGTTAGCTCTAATGCCTCTTTTGGAGCAAAAATTATAATATAAGATCCGGTCTTATGTTATATAATATATTATATTATACCGGGTCCTATATAATATATAATTATATATATATATTAATATATATAAAACAAGACCGGGTCTTATATTAATTTTTGCTCCAAAAGATGCATTAGAGCTGATTGTCCAGCTAGTTCTTATTTTCGGGAAACACGGTAGCATTTTTGCCTGTCCTACAGCTCTTATTAGGAAATTTCAGGTGTTTGAGCTTTCTGGTTGGTTGATTAAAAATCCACCAATGAACATTGATTAGCATAATGTTCTTAAGTGTCTTCGAATTTTGAATCTGTTATTTCTAGAGCTACTACAGCAAAGGCACCTATTAATTTTTAAATTATTTTCTTTTAATAAAAGTAGCTTGTTTGTACTTTTGGAATCAGCTACTGCATGTAGAGAAGTCCTGCCCTACCTATTCAAGAAAGATAATTGTTTGGAATTTTATGATTTCTAGGTTCTATGTTATTGTATGCCCTTTTTTCTTTTAATGGATATCTTTTTAAAGTATAAAGCATATTATTTAAAAGTTTAAAAGTTAAGCTTCAATCTTTAGTGGAAGGGGAAGGAACCGCAGTGTGGTTTTACTGAAGAAAGGAAAAGGCACAAACCCTCCCCTTCTGCCTCCTGACGGAAGGAGGTTTCTGTGGCCGCTGCCTCTGGTTGCCGTGAGATTCAAGCCTGCCTGCCTATCTGTGGTCTCACTTAGGTTTATCTTCGGGAGGCACCGTGGCCATCTGCACAGTCAGAGATCAGGACGATAAGTGCTTACAAGACCCCGCGGGACAAAGTCCAGTGCATACTGAGAATGTGCTCCACGATCATGAACCTCCTGAGCCTGGCCAACGAGGACTCCGTCCCGGGAGCAGACGACTTCGTTCCCGTTCTGGTGTTTGTGCTGATAAAGGTGGGTGCCTCCCCACGATGAGTGGGGAGTTTACTCTGAGCAGGTGGTGCAGGGTGGTGCAGGATGTTAGAGAACTTGGCTCTTTTCCAAGTCTTAGGCTCTGTGTTATCCAGAAAGAAAGTGTCTACTGTCAGGTGTTGTTCTGTCCAGAAGTTACGGTTTTCGAAAGAAAAGATGGGAGGACCAGATTCCTAGGTAAACATTTTCAGCTTTTCAAGCAGTGCCTGAAGTTCTTGGTTGGGGATCAGTATATAATTATTGAATGAATGAATGAATGATTGTGCTTTTAACATCTTCTTTCACATTGAATTCTTCAGAGTACTTGTCACAAACTACTAAATTTGCCAATCATCTCTATCCTCCTCCAGCTTCTTAATTTGTAACTATACCATGTTATTTTAAAAAGTACTGACATCTCTTGTTGTTTTTTTACTTTAAAATTAAAATTTCATGACGTAAACAGCTTATTTTGAGCATTTTGGAGGAGACCATGTGGTTTGGGAGCACACAGACAAGTGACTGCATCAGTTATGTGTTCCAGTCAGCTCAGCCCATCTGTTAATGTCTAAAGTATATTTGACACGTATCTTACTAATTCTGAGTTTGCAATATTTCTGCACCCTGAACTCTTTGAGTCAGAAACCTATAGGACCAGTGTGTGATCAGCCTTCGTAACTGCTCCGTTGGCCCCTGCTCTTCTCTCTCCCACATGTGATGTGTCTAGTCCTTACACAGAGCCAGTTCAAGGTTGTTTTAACAAGCAGGACTTGGCTTATCTTCCTAACCACTTAACACACCTGTGTCCTTTCTCTCCACATGAAGAAGGTGAAAAAGCAGATATCTTTGTTGCCTCTTGCAATAGAGGAAACATTATCTCTCTTAGGTTTTTCCTTCTTAGCTGATTTGTCCTGCACTTACGAACCAGCTAGAACTCAGCTTGTGTACATCATTTATTTTCTTATCTAACATTCTGGAATCTGGGATGTTGAGTTAAGTACACTGGGATTAGTTCAGCCTCCTAACTAAACCCACTGATGGGTTAAAGTGATTTGCAGGATAGCGAGCTCTAGGTCAGCTCGGATTAGAGCCCCACTTACCTTTCCAGTATACTGTTGCTGCTCATAGTAGCTAGGGTTTACAAAATAGTTCCAAAAAGGAATTTAGGGGTTGTTTTCAGAAGCACTGATATCTCTTTCACAGAAAAACATTGGAAGATGTTAACCTAAATGATTTTTGCAGAGCCACACATCTGGGTAATTGACTCTCTTTATCTTTCACTTCTCAAGGCAAATCCACCCTGTCTGCTGTCCACTGTTCAATACATCAGCAGCTTCTATGCCAGCTGTCTGTCTGGAGAGGAGTCTTATTGGTGGATGCAGTTCACAGCAGCAGTGGAATTCATTAAAACTATCGATGACCGGAAGTGACCAAGACCAAGGCCCACCAAGGCAGCAGACTGTTAGATGGGCAAACACATCGTGAAGAAAATGGACCAGCTGCTTTGAAGGCTGAAGATTGTTTTTGTATAATATTGTACAGCATTCAGACATTTTCAGACAGATCTTTACTAAACAGATTAATGAGCTAACAAGCAGGTTCTCTTTTCTTTAGGCTCCTTTCCTTTCTGAGTTGCATATTTTGTTGTTTTCTTGTCCCCAAGTAGAGAATAGTACTGCAAAAAGGGACCACATTTTTCAGGTATTTTGAAATATTAAAAAACAAAGCAAAATCTCCTAGAATATTCCTAGATCTCCATTCATGGATACCCGTTCTTTCCTTTTATTTTTAAAAAAGAAAAGTACACCTCTTTTAAGATGCTAATTCCTACAGGCATCCAGTGGAAGGAAAAGACGAGTTGCACTGAGGGTTATAATGGTGGTGACATTAGTGGCATTATCTATAAATACACTCACCTAAATTGAAAAGCTAAGAAGGAAATGTAAATATAATATATATTTATATTTGATGTAATATGGACATCTTCAGATTCTAATAAACAAGGAATATTGCTCATAGTAGATTGTGATGTACCCTCTTGTGAAACGGTTTCCTTGACAAAATTTAAGCTGAGCTTAAAAGCAAAGAACAAAAAACCACACAGAAATATTTATTAAAATGTAATACAGCTTATTGAACTTTCTAGGTATGAAGTTCGGTGCACAGGTCTGCCTTTGATGAGTACAAAAGTCACTGAGTAGGTCACTGAGACACTTCTCACCATGGACATCTCTGAGCCTGCTGTAGGAGAGAGACTTTAATCGCCATACATTACATACAAAGGAACAGTAGACACCTAATACTTTACTGTGGTACTTCTCATCTGAAATACTAAGTATAGTGTAGAAACCCCAAACGGAGCTCCTTATAAGCCTTTAAATGTAATATATATTTTGATGATTATTCACATTGAATGCACAGACCAGGAATTCGGTGAATGTCATTTTTTAAAAAACTAATTTGTATTGTGTGTCTAGTGATAACGAGTTTTATTAGTGATAAACTATTTTAACCAACCATACTATTCTTATGGAAAAAAATCTATTTTGGCAGGTTTCTGTGCCTTTATTTCACTCTTCTGAAAAAATACGTGTTTCAGTATTTTGGTTTGACTGTATATTGATAATCAGGAATGGGTTTTGGTGTCTGAGAAATCAGCCAGTAGGCACACCAAACCTTCAAGCACAAGTCTTGTACATGGTCATCCCTGACTGCTTTCACTATGTGTGTTTCCTAATCATGTTTAGCTTCTTTTATAACAGATTCTGTCCCATCCCTTGAGTCCCTTGTTGCTGACAGCATTTCCAGGCATTTTTAAGGGAACTGTGACAAACAGCCTCGAGTGATGAATGTAGAGGTTGTCTTCTCCCTCTCTCCAAGATCTCTGTGTCTCGTTGTGCCTAAAGAAGCGGATTTTTCTTTATGCCTCCACCTCTTCACGTTCATTTCTTTTAAGAATACCGAAATAAGTGGCATAGGAGTGTGGGATGTGGTTTCTGCCTTTTAGGGAGAGATCTGAATTAAACTAGTATTACAAAATGTCCTTTTCAATGTTAGGTCAAGAAATCAGTGTACAGTCATGTGCTTCATGGGCTGTAACTGTGCAACTTGCCTGGGTATTAGAAGTCAAATCCCATCGTAAATACTTTACAAGACCAACAAAACGGTCTAACACGACTTCTGAGACCTAGAGCGAGTCCATTTACTTCAGCATTTGATTCAATAAATGTTAAGAGAAGACTTGGAATAGTTGAAATTCATTGTTATAGGATTTAACTCAGAAGTCAATGATTTTTTTTCCCTCCACATTGGTTGCTAAGTCTATTCCATAGGGAAAACTGAAGATGTGGACACTGAACAGGGCTCTTTTCTTTGAGTTTGAGGTGTAGGGCTGACTGCAGGGCTTGAGCCAGTGGTGAAGGTAGAACCCTCAGTGACACCGCTGAGGTGGAGGCCGGTGCTCGGGTCTTGACCCAGGAGCTGGCAGAGACGCAGAGCCCAGCTCAGCTCCCTCGGTCAGGAGCAAGGACTGCTTCAGCACTAACCATCACTGGCTGGATTTCATGGCAGGGTATATTGTCGTGCTGATTTCCGAAGTTAGCATTTGGTGGGTAGAAGATAGAGTGCCATTTGATTTTGCGCTTTCAGGAAAGAGGAATAGTTGTTCTTTGAATGTTTCTTCCAGTATTTATTTTACGTGAAGGATTAGTGCAAAAGGACACAATCACCCATAGGAAACATTCGGTAGCCACTGATTATTATCTGGATTTACACAGTTAACGAATGTTAAATGGGGAGACAGTGGCTCAGTGCTCTGAAGTCGTGTGGAATTAACCTTATAGTTTGTGTTTTGTGTTTGTATTCTGTTTCTGGAGAAAGCTAAGAAATCCACAGATTGAAGATTGTCTTTCCTTGTAGAACGGTTTGTTTACTAAACCCGGTAAACATTTTGTTTTCTTTCTCCACTTTAGGTCAAATCTCAGTGACAGCTATTGCATTCTGCTTTTTCTTTTTAAAAACGCCTGCTTATGAAAGCCTTTTTGATATAGATATTAAATCGCTACAGTAAGAGAATTGGGCTTTGTGAGGGATCGCAAGTAGATGTGATACATGGTTTTTTTCTTTTCCTGTTGTGTCCCAGAAGCCTTTGTTCAACGTGGACTTTGACTGTGGCCCTGAGGTGCACAAGCAATAGAACAAAGTGTGGCCCGAACAGCATCGAGCTGTAAGAATCTGAAGCTGAGTGAGTGCCTAGTGGCACCATTTCCCTACTGCCTGCCCGGGAATTCCGTCTGGGGCCAAGTAAAGGTCAACTAAGTGTTTTAAATGAGTGAGGTTTTAAAAATTCCCTTTTCTGTTGTGATTTGGGTGTGAAAGGGGAAAGTAGGACCATACTTGCGCAAAATTATTAGTGGCTCGCATAGACGTGATAGAAATGTAATGGAGTTAGCGTCCTCCATTTGTCCTACGTTTTCTTCTACCCCCCTCCATTCCTGCTTTATTTCTTTAAGGAAAAGTCAATGTTCGCCCTCTTTTTAGTTCTTTTAAGTCTGGTGAATTTATTCTGTATGCAATTGCCATAATTTGGGGGGTGAGAATCAAACAGTCTTGAAGCTCAAAGAATTTTTAGTAAGTAGATTAACTGATGAGATAGTTGCAATATTTTGAATGTCAAAATGCTTGAGAACTTTGCCAGATTATCTTAGAATGTAGGTTACCCAAGAAGTAGGATGACCAGGAATAGCTTTTCTACTCTTGAGATCACTTGGACAAAGGAAGGTGTAGTTTGCCTCAGTGTCAGGATTGGTGTGGGTGAGCTGTGGAGTCACCGTGGAACTGCCGGGTCCCACAGGCCCCCTCAGCACAGGTCAAGTTCACGAGAGGGAAGTCCTCTCCACTTGGTTAATGGCAGGCAGTGTGGGCAGGGGCCTCATGCCTTAAGAATTCACCTCTGCTGAGTTGATAATTGTCTTGTTTACCACACTCTTGTGCTTCACCTGTATTAAAAAGCTTTGTACTGCCTCTCTTGAAACTGATGAAACCTATAAGCCTCAGTTAATGAGCGTGCACAGTCTTGTATATGTACAGGAAACGCATCCTGTCTCCCTAATGTGACTATGATGATATTCTGTAAAACTGATTAAAAGGGGAGAGCAGTTGAATTCACTGGGCTTTATGTTTCCATCATCTGTTTTGTACTCAGAAGCATTTCTGCAAGTTTCTTTGACTTCTCGAATATTACTAATGTTCACCATGAATTCACACTTACCTTTTTCACTTTGGATACTTGTTAAGTGTGGTACAGGAAGGAATTAGAAAGGTCCAGCTGTCACCAATGAGATGGTGAACATCTGCTGTTTTTTTTTTGTTTTTTTTTTAACTTGTTTAAGTGTGTTTTTCTAGGACCCATCAGCTCCAAGTCGAGTAGTTGTTTCAATCTAGCTGTGGGAGGTGCAGCTCACAGTGGCCCATGTGGGGATCGAACCGGCAACCTTGATGTTATGAGCACTGCGCTCTAACCAACTGAGCCAACCAGCTGCCCCCAAACATCTGCTTTTTTAACCCAGTTCCTCGCTGACCCCTGGATTTGGTAGCCGTCCATCAAGCCTTAGTTCTGACAGCAAAGCTTCCAATCACCATAGTCACTGAAGCCTTTATTAATCTCAGCTGAGGGGAGTTGCTATTAGACAAAGAGCCCTTGTCACAGAGGCAAGCTCCCTCTTCAGACTCCCCTCGCTGGTGGAAATGTGCTTTCCCAATATTGATAGCTCTTCATGTGGAAGGAACCATTTAGACATTCGATTAGGACTCAGTTTTCATTCCGTCCGTTCAGTATTAAAAATGCTGCGACTTGCCTAGAACTGAAAATAGAATTCAGCTTTTCTTGCCAAGTTGGAACTATGTCCCTTGGACTCCTGCTGCATTTGTACCCACTCAATCCTCCCTCCAAGTAAGTGGCTCTGTAGCTTTTCCCAAAGGATGCTGAACGAGTGACTGTTTAGGCCTCCCTGCAGTGCTGCCTGTAAAATGTGTCACGATCTTGAAAAGTGAAATAGGTCAGCAGCTCCTCTTGCCTGTAAATGTGTCCTCTACCTAAAGGTTTAGGTATTCAGTGAAGAGCTTTCTCTTCAGTCATTTCATCCCAGAAGAATCCTTTTCCATCTTCTTAGGGCACCAAATTGCAGTGCATAGACTTTTTAAAAAACTGAGCAGAGCAACCGGGAAGCTCGGGTTGTGGGGGTCCAGAAAACGTCTTCCATCTTTTGTGCCAAGATGGAAATAGCTCTCAGTTCCAAGTCACTGAAACCTGTTGTAGACCACGAACATGAAAATCATGGTAATCTTATTTCTGTTAACTAGGAATCCAACACCTTCATTGCTGGTCAAAACCATTAA
Organism: Rhinolophus sinicus; assembly: GCF_036562045.2. Lineage (NCBI taxonomy): Eukaryota > Metazoa > Chordata > Mammalia > Chiroptera > Rhinolophidae > Rhinolophus > Rhinolophus sinicus. The sequence goes on from NC_133754.1 coordinate 180,423,478, forward strand.
ATTTGATGCCCCCGTGAAAAGTATCCACATTTTTTCTTCTGCTTTCTTTAGCTTTCCCAATTTGTGCTTTGGACACAACTTGTGTCATCAGAGCTGTTAACTCAAATACATAGCTGCTGATGTTTGGATCATTAACTCCTGGTGAGTTCAGTCAAGGGATCTGATCTTACTGTGACCAAATGTATTATATAATCTGGGAGTGGGGCCCGAAATTGGTCCATTTTTAAGTGCCCTAGGGCATTCTATAAACCTTTGTTTTCCAAACTTCCCTGTTGAAAATCACCTGGTACTCCTGTTGGTAAATCAGAATCCATAAGGGATGGAACGAGGAATCTTCAAGTCTTGGTGACGTAGTCTCAGGGGAGTTTGAGAAGCACCGTGAGAGCCAGCATTTCCCTAAGTCGAACCAGTGGCCCACCTGCACCGTCCACCTGGGGATGTTCACGGTCCCGCCCCATGCCCCCTGAATCAGAATTTCTGAGGTAGAGCCCAATACTCTGCATCCCTCGCAAGCTGCCCACGGGACTGATGATACTAAAACGTGCCGTCTACTGGAGCAGGTCTTCAGTTCTCTCCATATCCCACAAGGGGAACCTGCTCAGGGAGGACTGAACAGTCACTGGCTCTACAGGTGTGACTGAGGAGGACCCTTCTAATGGATAAGAACTCTGGCCTGACAGCCAGTCCAGTTTATCCTTTAAGATAGCTCTATTTATGGGCTTAAATCCAACTGTTTTCTTTACTCACAATCTGTCAGGGTATGTAAAAGCTGTCTCTTTCCCAAACTTCAAATTGCTAAACATCTCCAGAGGATAGCAGTGTTCAAATTTCTGTGACAAGTTTTTTTGTCTAATCTTCCTCTTTGTCCTAGTTTTCAAAATGGCTGTTTCCTTTCTGTTTTGTTGTTTCCATTTGTAACCCGTGTCCCATGTAAAATGACATCACTGGTCCCAGCAGCCCCTGGCTTCTGACTTGACTTTTGCTCCCTAAGAGCAGCTGGCCTGCCCCTGCTGAGAGAATCTTTGCCTCCCCTTTCCTGTTTCTGGCCCCCAGTTGATATGTGGATTCCAACTCGGGTTTATTTTCCTCCCTCGTGCCCACCTCACTTCTTTATCACCAGCAGCCCTGTTTTCCTTCTCTTGTGGCTGTGGTAGGTAATAGCTTTGGAGTAGCAAGCGGGGAGGGAGGCAGCCTGGTGGAGGGGAAGGCCTGAGGAGGTGAGTGCAAAGAAAGGGACATGATGAGAAGGGAAGGTGAGCATTGTCGTCAGTGATGCCCCCCGCTCCCATCCCGCACAGCAACGCTGGGACACACCGATGAGCCTGAAGAGGTTTCTTACTTATGCCGGCTCACTCTGGCCACTTACTGAAAAGCCACGGGTTTCAAGGGTTGTGTGGTCATGGCGCCAGGTATGGAAACCTGAAGATGCTCTGTCTAGTCTTAGCTCTGCCACTAACAAGGCCTAAGGCAATGGACAACTTGGAGGGCTGTCGTGCGGGGCGTCCGGCGGGGTCTCTGCTCCCGCTCCCCACAAGAGAACGCAGGATATGGTGAGGCCAAAAAGGAACACCCACGGAGCCATAAGTAGGGGAGTCATATCACTATATTCTCTCTGGCGGCATCCGCCTCTCTGCAATCCGCTCTTGTTAGCTCAAGCCACCATCTTCTTGCTAGCCCCCATTTTCCTGCTAGTGTAGCCACGGCAGTTATATTAGTGGCCAGTGGCTCACTGGTTACAGCTGACAGCCAACTAGCCACAGCTGATGGCCATCCAATCACAGTTGATGGCCATTTACTACCTGAGCCAGCACCTTTCTACGTGAGGCCGAGAGCCTGGAAACTGCACTTTGGGGCTCTGTCCCCACAAGGGCTTTTCCTGAGTTGGTCTATATTACCTCAGGGGTCCCTTTCAGTCTCTGGTTTTGTCCTATGTATATATATTTCTCCCATGCTAGCATTTAATTGAGGGGTGTAGCAAAAATGCAGTGACACTGTGGAGGTTGCCAGAAGTACGGTGGGTGTTTGGAACCCCTGACAGAAGAGGCTGCGCACTGAACTGCCTCAAGGGGGAGCTTGAGACTCTGGCCAGTGGACACAAATTTAGGCACCAAGCTGCTTTCTAACCTGCTTTAATGAACTTGAACCAGGACTGATAGCAGTATGGACGACAACACAGGCCAGGAAATCTTGGAGAGGCCCTCCTCTCCGACATCAGCCAGCAGAGAGGTCACAGAAAGAGGGGCAGCCCTGGCTATGCTTCTAAGTGGTCCAGGAACACGTGCAGAGCCTGTGAGCGTGAAATCACTCAACCCTTTTTTAACTAAAAGGCTCCTTTGTGAACTTAAGTTCTACAGGGCTGTGGTCATGAATAATAACTACAGTGAGACCATTTCTGAACATTTCCTCTCTACCCTTCTGGGTTTGGATGCTTGCAATCCTTAAGTGCCCTTGCCCTCACCCCATCCCACCCCTGTCCCCAGTCCCTGGATCAGCCAAACCTCGGACAGAGGCTCCTGAAGGAATATGCCTTGAATGTGCCTCCACTACCAGCCGTTTACTCCACCTCCATTCTCACCACTGTCTCCTGACTGGTTTCCATGCCTCCCTCTTACCCTTCCTCTTGGCACATCAGATTTCTCTTCTGCCTAAACCTTCTTTTTCTATTTTGGTCCCAGCCTGCTTTCAGCTGTATGCTCTGTCCCCTCTCCTGCTCCAGCTCCTCTCCAGCCCCTCAAGACTCCCCCCTTTACCCCAGAGTAAATCATACTTTGCCACCTCTGAGCCTTTGCCCTGCTGACCCTAGTGGTTTCAGTGTCTCCTGGTAACCACTCCTCCTGCCTCAGACGGCCCTGCCTGAGGAAGACTCCCCCATGCCCACCTTCCCCGCCCTCTCCAATGAGGCCCCATCCCTGTGATCTCCCTGTTGCCTGTGTTTCTGCGGGGACTGCCGGACCCCAAATGGTAGGTGTCCCCGAGTGTTTGCAGATGGGGGTACACTAGGGGACAGTGTGGGGATTCCACTATATTCTCTCCCAGATTGGACCCCTTGGGGACAGGGGCTCTCCCTCCCCTACCTTCATGTGATCAGGGCCTGGTGGCTCTTCACTTCTCTGGGAAGATACTGGCTCAGGCCCGGAGGAGACTGGGAGGTGGTGGCTCCTCGCACCCGTGCCGCTCTCTGTGGGCCCGGGCTGGGCCTGGGCCCACTCCAGCGCCCTTCTCTCCAACCCCTACAGCCTGGTCACCACCCTGTCTTGGACCCTACTCTCCAGGGAGGGAGAGGCCAGATCACTGAGGTCACCCCTCCCCAGGTTGGAGGAACCCATAAGGAGCCTGGCACGGCCCGGATCCACGTGCTGGCTCAGCAGTCAAGTGCCCATCCGCGAGGAACTCTGGCTGTCCGCTCTGGCCTCCAGGGGTCCGGCTAGGGTCTGTGGGTCCTGGAGGGTCAGGCTGGGGGCCCAGGACACCCAGTTCTCCTGCTCCAGCCGGTCCTCAAGTCTGGAGACCCCAGAATACTTGGCCAGGCTTCAGTGGTTCCTGCTGTGTGGAGGAGGCGGTGGGAATGGGGGTAGGGGCCTGGACTCCGACTGCGCATGGCCCCCTAGTCGGCTGGGGGCCCCAGGCTGCCCCGGGTTTGGTGAGAGACCAGGGCGGGGGGATAGGCCCTCACTCCCCCTCTTCACCAGTCCAGATCCAGGCACCAAGTGGCCAGCCCTCAAAGAATTGGTAAGGACCCTGCTGGACCATCTGGGGCTGCCCCAGAGGAAGAGGATATGCCAGTGTCACCTGTAAGGCTTCTACTCCCCACCCCCATCGGGCACAGGGCGGGAGGAGCCTCCCAGGTACCACGACCACCTGCCCCGGCTGCAAGCCAAATCCTACCAAAGTGTGGCTGTCTGTCTGGACGGCCTACCCTCACCCCTCTCCCGCAGGCACGGTTTAATCCTACTCTGTGATATCAGGATCACTATCCCTATTTATTTATTAATTTAGGTGGGGTCTCCACCCCAGAAGTGTCCTCTGGGGCAACAGTACCATGTTCTGCAGGAAATTCTGGGACTTGAACCCACCATAGCATGCCTGCCTTTGGGGCTCTTCTCCTGAGGCCTCCCTGGGGGTGTGTGGGGGGGCGGTGTGAGAGGGCTGCGGCTGGAATTGGCTGTTGCCTGGGGTTGAGGTCTGGCCTGGCCAATTTCCCTGCAGGCCCCTGCTTTGCTGTTCCTTGGGTGACATCTTGTGGCCAAGACAGGTACAAACCACTGGCTGAAAAGGCTGCCCGTGAAGGCCTTTCTGGAGGAGGGGTCAGGATGCCCCGCACAGCAGAGGCTCCCAGACAAAGAAAGACCAACCAGCCTCTCCCCCCGGACTCTTTACTAGGACAGCTCTAGATGGACCCCAAAACTCATCCATGTCCCGCACATTAGACACACAAACATACCAGCTTCCTCTTAGCCCACCCTGTGTTGCGGCAGATAATAGCCATTATTCTGTCTCTATAAGGCTTCTCTACCGTTTCCCTGAAAATAAAACCTAGCTGGACCATCAGCTCTAATGCATCTGTTAGAGCAAAAATTAATATAAGACCTATTCTATTCTATTCTATTCTATTCTATTCTATTCTATTCTATTTATTATATTACTATAGACCCGGTCTTACAATAAAATAAGACTGGGTCTTACATTAACTTTTGCTCCAAAAGACGCATTAGAGCTGATGGTCCGGCTAGGTCTTATTTTCGGGGAAACACGGTATAGCAACCCATGACGAGGTGATTATCCGCATTTACAGATGGGCAGCAGCCCTGAGTCACACAGCCAGTGAGTAACCAAGCCAGGACTTGAGCCCAGCTCTGACAGGCTCTAACACTAGGAAACCTCGCTGGACACAGTGCTGAGAACTGTGGGAACCCTCATGCCCCATTCTCCAGGGAGGTACGACCGAGGGGGAAAGTTGTTAGTCACAGTGATGCATTGGGACCATTTCCATGTGCCAGGCACAGAGCTGAGTGCTTTATTCATATTACCTCACAGGACCCTCCCCTGTGAGCTGGTAGCAGGATGAGCCCCATTTTACAGATGGGGAATCTGAGGCTCAGAGAGGGGAAGTGGCTTACCCAAATCCACACAGAAAACACACGGCAGAGCCAGGATCTGATCCAGGTCTAGAGGACTCCTGCATTCTTCTTTTCAGCTGATGGGAGTCTGTCTGCCCCTTTGCAAAATAGCCCCACAGGATCGCAGGGGGTCTATGGGAGTGGGAGTGGAAGGAGCTTTGCAAACTGTACAGACGGTGCCAATGTTGGTTCAGTGTTATCCTAATCCTGTGTGCACATCCCCTTGTGCATGTAAACCCCTCGAGGGCAGGGCTGCACACACATGGCCTCCCCAGTGCCCAGCACAGAGCCTGGCACCTCGTGGGCATCAGCAGATCAGACTGAATTTGAGTCTCTGGAGCAGGGAAAGCCCACTTCCCCACAGCCCTCCACGTGAACCACATCCACTTCCTAGTGTCAACGCCACGGCAAGAAGAGACGGACAGTCTCCAGCTCCTGATTTGCCTCTTTCAGAAGAAAGGGTGACCTTCTCTCCTCCTTTGTGTAATAGGCTGGCACCTGGACTCCCATGGGGGGCCCTGAGGGAGAGGGTCTGGCTGCTGTAGATCCCTCATAGAGCCCATGAGAAAGCAGCAGGGCAGGCGGAATATAAATGTGGCTGTGAACTCAGAGGAACAGATGAGAGAGAGCCTCCAGGTGACTGGGTGGAGAGGCCCCACTGGGGCGGCTGCCTCCTCTCTGCGCACAGATTGAGCCCATGATGAAGATGAATGGAAACCCCTTTGCCGGAAAACATGGAGGCAATCAAGACAGCTACCTGTACTGAAGGGCCCTCCCATTAGCTCCGAACAGGGAAATGTTAGGATTCGGAATTCAGCAGCAACCACATGGTTAGCACGGAAACCAGGCAAAACTCATGATAAGCAGCCCCAATTACAGGATAAATGATACAGGACGCCCGTTAGCTTGGCAGGAATTATTGGACTCAAACAGTGGCTGCAGGTGGGTATCAAGCAGCCCCTGCAAACAGACGACAGCTTGCACCAAAGAAAGGCAGCCCAGTTGGGTGGGGACCCCTAGCCCCAGCCGGGGGCTCCTCGGGGAGGTGGCAGTAATGACCAGAAGCCTTTCCTGTGAGCAGCTGTGGGATTTTTAAAGGCTCGTTGAGAGGGGAAATGGGTAATTGTTTGGTGGGCTATCTAGCGTTTGCTGATGAAAACAAACTGAACTTGCAGTTTCCAGATCCCACACCGGAAGGCGGGACTGATGAGGACACTGTGTCTTCATCTTTCCAGGCTGAAAAATCCCAATTTTTCTCAATATGTCCACTGCAGAGCAATACGTGATGATCGTTTGGTCGCAGTCACGCTGGACCAGGAAGAAAGGTTTGCTGAGTGAATTAATATTGTCGACAGGATTGCAGGGGGCATGTTTAACTCACTTCAGGTGCTCTAGAAGCATTTGCACAATGGATAAGCTAATTACAAATCATGCCTATTTATTCATTAAACAGGGCCTGGGGGAAATTCAAAGAGGCAACACTGTCTTAACTTCATTCAATTTGCAGTCTGTGATTAAACGGAACACAGCTGCAAGGCTCCAGAAATGTTATCGAATCTCCTCTTTTTTCCTTGTTCAGACTGACCTCTTCTCTGGGGGCCACGTCTATGCTCAAGCTGAGTTTCGCCATCCCTCTTCAGCCCTTCAGACGATGACCAGCCACTTGTGACTTTGGGTAAGTCACTTCACCAGCGCACTGCTGTTTCCTCATCTGTAAAGTGGGTTCACATCCCTCTGGCTGTTGGTTTTCCTGAGAGGAATGAGGGAGGTGATGGGTGTTCAGTGGCTGTTCCAGAATGTGGCCAGTAGCTGTGTGGTGAAGATTTGTTCCCTGCCCTCCTCCTCTGCCCTTGTACACACATGCACTGTCACTGAGACAGAAGCCCGGGGTCCGCTAGACAGCTCTTGACAAGGAAAAGCTTTGTCTGCTGCCAGCCTGAGGGCAAAGCACAGAGCTTGGCACACAGGGGCTGTTTGCCCAGAGCTGAATGGAACAGGCCTGATGTCTCCTATCCATGACCCTGGGAGTCCAGGTCGCCTCTGGGAGAGGGTGACGGACTGTCTGTTTGCCCAGGACTGAGAAGTTAACTGGGCTGTTGGACTTTCAGGACTGAAACTGGGACAGTTCCAGGCAAACCAGGACCGTTACTCACTCTGCTCTCAGAGGCCCCCCAACTCTCCTTTTCCAAATTCCCTAACATAAACTAAAAATAGAACTAACTTTACCTGAAATCCTTGCAAACGTCTGGGAGGCTCAAGGATTATTTATTATCATCAATAAATCATAAGAACCAAACAGCTAACATTTGCTTAGTATGTTCCAAATCACAAGTGCTTTTAATTTACAGGCTGAGTATTTTGGGGCTTTCTTTCCACTTACTCAGCACCCACTGAGTGAGGCCTCTGAGCTGATATGGGACTCAGGTGTCTAGTAGCCTTGGCAAAAGCACAGGGCTCTTGTCCCTCGTCCCCAGGGAGCCACGAAGCTGGCTGCTCCTTGGATTCTGCAACCCTCAGCTCTGCACACAGTTTCTATCCCTATCCTGCCTCTGTTAGAGGCTTTCTCTGTATCGAGAAAGGGCCCCTAGCTAGGAAATATTAATATATTCGCTTGAGCCATATGAAATTACACCCTTTGTGGATTCCAAACAGCCAAATACCAGCAATTCCATATGATTCAACCTAATGTAGTGGGAGTGAAATTCAGGCCACGATACAGCTTGGGACAAGTCCCTCAATTTCTCTGAGCCTCAGCTTCTCATCTGAAAAATGGGGATCTTAATAGTTTCTACATCCCGGTATTGCTGTTGGACTTCCATGAGATCATGTATGACTTTCAGTAGTGCCTATGGTGGCACATAGTAGGTGTTTTCTGAATTAGAGCTTTTATTTGCGGCTTGTATCTGAGTGTGTGTCCTTCATTGTTCTGAGTTGCCTGTGGTCAACCACACAGTGGGCGCCCGACAAATGTTGGTTGAATGAAGGAGAGGAAGTAAACGCATACATCTGCCTCCCGCTGGTGTTTCCCAAATGACCTTGAACTCAGCTAGGCTGCTTCCCCCTCCACCAAACAAGGGGCTCTTCCTTTGCCCTTCTTCCCTCTGAGGCCTCTTGGTAAAACACCCTAGTTCCCATGGCTCCCCACGGGGGGCCTGATGGGTTTCTGAGACATGTTTCCATCCCCCCTATGGTTTCTAAAACATACAAATCATTCTGGCTGCACTTCTGTGTTTCATTACTAGGAATGCACATTTGAAAACAACAGAGGGTGAGGTTTAAAAGCAACATGCAATTTTTATTACATATATCTCCAAATCTGCCATTAGGCCCATCCCCATGGTGTTATTGACCTTGATTCTTTCTCATTTGCATCCTGCATTTTTCATCCTTTGGAATATGGTGTTTTGGGACTTCTCCATCATTAAGTGGATTTACAGCAATTTCCCTGTGTGTTTTCTCCAAGGGATTCTGTTATGAGATGCACATTAAATCTCCATTAATACCTCATTATCCGACTGATAAGATTACCATGATAATGAGGCAGAAATTCTAATTGTTTCACTTCTTATTGTGCCTTCCATTTAATCCTTTACTCTACCTGGAAGTTGGTCATGAGCTGGTGAGCACCAGGCTGAAACAGACTTTCTAAATGGAGGACCAGCGGCTGGGATCATTGTGATCAATGGTGACTGGGGGAAAGAAAGAAGGCGGAACAGTGTTTCAAGAATTTTCTGGGCAAAAAGTTTGGGGGTGGAAAGCCAACTTGGGGGGGGGGGCTAGTTGGATTTAAGGAACTCCTCCGCTCCAGTCCAATACACACGCACACGCAAGCACAAGGACACATACAAGCACATGGACACATGTGTGCACACACATGCACACACACGTACACAACTACTCACACATGTGCACTCAAGACACACACACACACGCACAGGCTTGCGTTCCAAGTTCAAGAGAGCCCAGCCTCTTGACCTCATGCTCTATTTTCCTACCCTCGTGGACCCCCTTGCAGACAGTTCCTAGCTCTGGAGCTCTCCATGAACCTGCCTTCCAGATCGATGAGCTCATTTGACAGTCAGCGGCACTGAGCCAGAAGACACTGGGGGGCAGGGGAAGGAGGGATAGAGACAGTGGGACAAGAGACCCCTTCAATTGAAAACCTGCAAAGGACCTTTGTGAGGGGTGCTCCCATCAGCCCATCTCCAGGCCACCCAAGTGCGATTGCCTGTTTCAGGTCAGCTCCCTCCATCAGTTGGGGAGGGAGGTCCCTGAGAATGTCCTGGTATCATCCCCTCCCCACACCATCATTCTCAGAATGCATTGAGATTTGCACATCACCAGGAAATTCCCCAGAGTGGGTTGTTCAGACAGCAGAAGAGACAGACTTTCTCTTGGCCTTTATTTTGCCTTTCTGCTTGGAGAGCAGGAGCCCTACTCTGAGGCAGAAAGAGTGTTTCCAAAGCCTCTGCTGGGATCTGGAGGTAACAAGGATGGTGGCTGTCAGTGGCAGAGGGTCTGTGGCTGGAGAAACAGCATGTCAGTGGGTCCAGTTGCTCTGGCATGCTGAGGCCAGGCCCGACCCGAAGGCAGGAAGCTGATCCACTTCCACAGATGGAAACGGGAGCCTGACTGCTGGGCCAGGGAGCTCGGTGGTGCCCAGACACGTAAACATGGTTCTGGCAATGTGGTCTTCCTACAGTTTTGGAGGCTAGCAGTCCAAAGTCAAGGTGTTGGTAGGGTCAGGCTCCCTCTGAGATTCTGGGTAGAATCCTTCCTTGCCTTCGAGCTTCCAGTGGATGCTGTCAATCCTTGGCATTCCTTGGCTTGCAGCTGCCTCACTCCAATCTCTGCCTCTGTTGTCACATGGCCATCTTCTCTCTGTGTGTCTCTCTCTTCTTCTAGGACCCACCCAAATGACATCATCTTAATTTGATTACATCTGTAAAGACCCTATTTCCAAAAAAGGCCACATTCACAGGTACTTGGGGTTAGGACTTCTACATATCTTTTTAGGGGATATAATTTAACCCATAACACCTTCTGAAATATATCTATCTAATTAAAGTATTAATGATAATATTAGGCAAATGCTAACATGATTGGTAGGATCTGTGAGTGGGTTCTCAGACGTGAGGTTTGGGCCACACTGTGATGAGTTGTCTAGGGCTGGCTCAGGTCAGATGGCCGTCACTGTCCCATTTTCCATGGCAATAATAGAAACATAGATTGGCCCAACTGGAAAGGCTTCCCGAGACCAATCAGTTCAACCTCATCATCTTCTTTATTGTATTTTAATTATTTTGATCACCCCCCCAATAATGTAAGTACATAGTTTTGAAAAGTCAAATAGTACTAAAAGCTAGCAAAAGCCAGCTCTCCCTTGACCCATCCCTGCCTCCCCAAACACAATTACTTTTAAACAATTTGCAGGTACTTACTTCATATTTGTGAATAATATGTTTATACCACTACTTCTCAACTCATCAACTTTACACATTGTCTACTGACTTCCTGTAATGGAACATGAACATTTAGTTCTCTTACTAGCCTCAACTTACCCTTTTTCATGCTCACAATGTAGATATATAACAATAGTTAAATGAGTGTTCAACATCTGTATAGGTATTCACATCTGAACTATGTAGGAAATTTTGATCACATTTCTTGTACAGCTTTTTGAATCCTCATGTTTTCATTTGATTATTTTTCTGTGTTCTGATTGTTAGTTCTCTTCCAACTCTCCAACAGAACTGTAGGACCCATCTAAGGTCTGTTTTCCACATAGTCTAGTAACACCTTGTTGATTTCTCCCCTCCACCCCTCACCAAGGGGTGACTTTCTCCTGAAATACTCTCCAGTCTAGGCTGATTCTACTCTCCAGTCCCGCTCCAGTCTAAGCTGATTGCTTTTGAGACCTTCTGCACAGCTGTCACTCCAGGTACCCCTACTTTCTCTCCTGTTGTGGACCTCCTGCTCTTTGGATGCTAAATCTTCCCCTTTCTTGATATTCTGTCCCATTGTGGCACATCACATCCTCAGGTGCCTCCTGAGAAGCTTGCGTGAAAGAGATCTTGCAAGTCTGAAAATCGCTTTATTCCATGCATGTGTGATTGATAGTTTGGCTGGGTATGATATTCTAGGGGGGAAGTCATATTCCCAGATAATTTTGAGGGTTATATTCCGTTGTCTT